>NC_092040.1:65941843-66171241 GCF_003086295.3 Arachis hypogaea | reverse complement strand
CGTTCGCGTGGGGGACCTTCGAGTGCCTTAAGGACGCGTACGCGCCAGGCGCGCACACGCGCAGAGGGGGGTTGCTTTTCCTAATTGTGCATGTGTCTATACCACTTTTGACATTACAACTTCCCTTTTCCACACAGTTGCCTAAGCACTATATCAGGGCATTTGACTTGGCAAATCAGCAATGAATTGAACAAATGATGGAGAATTGACAATAAAATCTATCTAACAAATATGAAGTCAAGTGTCTATGTACAAAGCTCAAAGGAAGATCTTACCATGGTGGGGTGTCTCCCACCTATCACTTTTGTTTAACGTCCTTAAGTTGGACTTCCAGTAGCTCATTGTGCTTGTTCGAGAGTTGCATCCCTCAAGAGGAACACTTCAAATTCCTTGGAGTTCTTTCTTTGCTCACCATGATACAATTTGAGACGGTGTCCGTTTACCTTGAAGATGTCCGGGCTTGTTGGGTGGCGCAAGTGGTAGACCCCATAAGGTTCTACTTTCTCCACTTGGTAGGGTCCATCCACCTTGATCTTAGCTTTCCGGGTAGTAGTCTCAACCTTGAATTGTAGAGAAGGACTAGGTCACCGGGTCGGAACTCTCGTCTCCTAATATTCTTGTCATGGATGGCCTTCAACTTTTCCTTATAGAGCCTAGCGTTGTCGTAAGCTTCTAGTCTTAAACATTCCAATTCTGCCAATTGAAGCTTTCTCTCTATTCCGGCTCCATTCAAGCTCATATTACACTCCTTCACGGCCCAATAGGCTTTGTGCTCAATCTCCACCGATAAGTGACATGCTTTACCATATACAAGCCGGAAGGGGCTCATGCCGATCGGTGTCTTGTAAGCCGTTCGATAAGCTCACAGTGCATCGGAGAGTTTAGTGCTCCAATCTTTCCTATTCGGCTTCACAACTCTTTCTAAGACATGCTTGATCTCCCGGTTAGAGACTTCGGCTTGGCCGTTTGTCTGAGGGTGGTAAGCCGTGGCGACTTTGTGGATGATACCATATTTTCTCATGAGGCCGTCTATTTTTTTGTTGCAAAAGTGTGATCCTTGGTCACTTATGATTGCTCTTGGGGCACCAAAACGGCAAATGATATTATTCCTCACAAAAGAGTACACAACATTAGCGTCATCCGTTCGGGTGGGGATTGCCTCCACCCATTTTGACACATAATCAACGGCTAACAAGATGTAGAGAAAGCCGTTTGAATTTGGAAACGGTCCCATGAAGTCGATTCCCCACACGTCAAAGATTTCACAAAAAAGCATATTTTGTTGGGGAATTTCGTCCTTCTTGGAAATATCTCCAAACCTAATACATTGGGGGCAAGATTTGCAATAGAGAGAAGCATCTTTGAGAAGAGTTGGCCACCAAAATCCGCAATCAAGGACCTTTCTTGCCGTTCTTTGGGGCCCATAGTGACCACCTCCTTCGGAAGCATGGCAAGCATCCAAGATTGCTTGGAATTCGGTTTGGGGTATGCACCGTCGCACTATTTGGTCCGCTCCACACCTCCACAAATAGGGATCATCCCAAATATAGTATTTGGATTCGCTTTTCAGCTTATCCTTTTTGTTTTTGTCAAGATTAGGAGGGAAAGTGCGTGAAACCAAATAGTTTGCTATTGGGGCGTACCAAGGAACCACTTCCGAGATTGCGTGCAAGGTATCTAAAGGAAAGGAGTCATTGATGGGAGTGGTGTCGCCCTTTGTGTGTTCAAGGCGGCTTAAATGGTCCGCCACTAGATTTTGGGAACCACTCCTATCTTTGATCTCCAAATCAAATTCTTGTAACAAAAGCACCCAACGAATTAATCTCGGTTTTGATTCCTTTTTTGCCAACAAGTACTTTAGTGCCGCATGATCCGAGTACACTACAACCTTGGAACCAAGAAGATAAGCTCGGAACTTGTCCAAAGCAAAAACAATAGCTAGTAGTTCCTTTTCGGTAGTAGTGTAGTTGGATTGGGCTCCATCTAATGTTTTGGAAGCATAAGCTATGACATAGGGAATCTTACCCTCGCGTTGTGCTAATGCGGCTCCTATCGCATAGTTCGAAGTATCACACATGATTTCAAAAGGTTGAGTCCAATTGGGGCCTCGTACTATAGGAGCTTGTGTCAATGCTACTTTGAGTTTGTCATATGCTTCCATACATTCTTTGCTTAGCTCAAATTCGATGTCTTTTTGTAGTAATCGAGAGAGAGGTAGGGCCACCTTGCTAAAGTCTTTGATGAATCTCCGGTAAAATCCTACATGTCCAAGAAAAGAACGGACTTCCCTCTCGGAGGAGGGGTAAGGTAAACTAGATATGACATTTATCTTTGCCGGATCTACGGAGATGCCTTCCTTTGATACTATGTGTCCCAAAACAATTCCTTGTTTGACCATGAAATGACATTTTTCAAAATTTAAAACAAGGTTTGTTTTGGTGCATCTCTCCAAGACTTTTTCAAGGTTACCTAAACAATGCTCAAATGAATCACCATACACACTAAAATCATCCATGAAAACTTCCATTGATTGCTCTAGAAAATCCGCAAATAGGCTCATCATGCATCTTTGGAACGTTGCCGGTGCATTGCATAGGCCGAATGGCATACGCTTGTAAGCATACGTCCCAAAGGGGCAAGTAAATGTGGTTTTTTCTTGGTCTTCTAGAGCAATATGAATTTGGAAGTATCCGGAGTAGCCATCAAGAAAACAATAATATGATTTACCGGCTAATCGATCAAGCATTTGATCAATAAATGGTAGTGGAAAATGATCCTTTCTTGTGGCCGCATTCAATCTCCGGTAGTCTATGCATACTCTCCAAGAATTTTGCACTCTTGTTGCTATAAGTTCACCACTTTCGTTTTTGATTGTTGTCACTCCGGACTTTTTGGGCACTACTTGGACCGGGCTTACCCATTCGCTATCCGAGATAGGATAGATGATGTCCGCTTCAAGTAGCTTAGTGACTTCTTTCTTTACTACCTCAAGGATGGTTGGATTAAGTCTCCTTTGAGGTTGCCGGACCGGTCTTGCTCCTTCTTCAAGGAATATGCGGTGCTCGCATACTTTGGGGCTTATTCCCACTAGATCCGCCAAACTCCATCCGATTGCCTTTTTGTTTTTTCTCAATACATTCAGCAATTTCTCTTCTTGTTGAGGGGTTAGCTCTTGTGCAATTATCACGGGTAGCTCTTGGGCTTCATCAAGGTAGTGGCTTCAATTCCATCTTTTTATTTTTCTTGGAGGTTTGAGTTTCCGGATGAGTTGCAGGATGTGTGGTGTTTAGTTCGCTTGACTTTTCATTTGCTTCTTCAACCCTATACTTCTCATCTAACCTTGCTAGATGTACTTCGGCCACTATGTTATCGATTTGATCACACCGAAATAAAGAATGGTCCTCCGGTGGATGCTTCATTGCTTCCTCTAGGCTAAAGCTTACAATTCTCCCATCTATTTCAAATGAGTAGTTCCCCGAGTAAGCATCAAGTTTAAATCTAGAGGTCCTCAAGAATGGTCTTCCAAGTAGGATGGACGATGCTCTCTCGGTTTCGCTTGATGGCATTTCAAGGACATAGAAGTCAATGGGGAATATCAACCCTTTTATATTCACCAATACATCTTCCGCAACACCCGCTACGGTTATTATGCTTTTATCCGCTAGGACAAATCTTGCCGTCGACCGTTTTAGTGGTGGTAAGTTCAATACCCGGTAGACGGATAGTGGCATGATGCTAACACATGCTCCAAGGTCGCACATACAATCTCTAAATTGAACTCCATTGACCGTGCAAGTGACCATACAAGGACCTGGATCATCACACTTCTCGGGTAGCGTTCCCATTAAAGCGGAAATAGAACTCCCCAATGGGATGGTTTCCAATTCAAGAATTCTGTCCTTATGTATGCATAAGTCTTTGAGAAATTTAGCATATCTAGGAACTTGATGGATAGCATCAAGGAGGGGGATGGTTACCTCAACTTTCTTGAACACTTCCACCATTTTGGGGTCAAGTTCTATGCGCTTTTTAGCTTTCTTTGCAAGTGTTGGGAATGGAAGTGGTTGAGCAACTTCTTCTTCCAAGGTTCTTTTGGCTTTGGTTGTCTCTCTTGTTAGTTGGACCTCATCCTCAACTATGGCTTGTGGTGTCTCCTCTTCCACTACCTCTTCTATGTCTATTCTCTCCTCTTCTTGAGCAGTTGTGATAGGGCTTGAATCCTTTGCTTCCTTCCCTTTTAGTTGCGTACCGGATCTAAGGGTGATGGCATTAATGCCCCCCTTTGGATTTGGTTGAGGTTGAGAGGGAATGACACTTTGGATCGGGGGTTGAGGAGTAGAAGTTAATGGTGTATCCATGCGTGCAAGAAGAGCTTGTAGTGTAGAGGTGAGGCCGGTGAGGCCGGAAGCAAGTGTGTTTTGTAGTTCCTGTTGACCTTGGATAATGGTTCGGAGTGTTTCGTCTTGGTTAGAAGGGGTGGTTGCATATGTGAGTTGAGGAGCTTGTGATTGGTTGGGTGGTGGTCTTTGATGTGGTGGTTGATAGGTTTGGTAGTTTCTTTGTGGGTTTTGTTGGTTGTATGGTTGATTTTGTGAGTTGTATGGTCGGTTTTGTGAGAAGTTACCCCATCTTTGACCTCCTCCATTATTGTTGTTGTTGTCCCTATTCCCTTGTTGATGGTTGTCTCTCCAATTTTTGGTTGTTGTATCCACTTCCTTGGTTGTGGCTTCCTCCTCCTTGATAAGAGTGCCCTTGGTTAGGATTACCGCCTTGGTAGTATCCTTGATTGGGGCGATCATAGAAATTGTGGGTAGCCGCCAAGGTATTGTCTCTTGAAGGCTTGGGCACTCATCCGTGTAGTGAGAGTAGCAAGAGCAAATGCCACATACTCTTTGAGGGACCAATTGTTGGTTGTGTTGTTGAGGTGGTGGAGGGTGTTGTTGGTATGATTGAGGTTGTGATTGTTGTTGGTTCAATTGGAGTTGTTTCAAGATGGATGTCATCTCATTCAAGGATTGAGTTAGAGCGGTGGTTTCACTACTAGTTGATACCTCATTCACGGTCCTTGAACGATTGACTCTTCGCCTCATATGTTGATTGGATTCGGCCAGGTCAATAATAAGTTGCCATGCCTCCTCCGCGGTTTTATATTTGGACAAAGAACCATTGCTAGAAGTGTCCAAGAGGGTTCTATCTTGCTCTCGCATCCCTTGACATATGTATCCAAGCAATACTTGAGTGTCAAGCATGTGATTGGGGCATGCATCTAGTAGCTTACGAAACCATTCCCAATACTCATAGAGTGGTTCCGTCTCACCTTGCACAATACAAGACATTTCCTTCCTTAGCCTATCCATCTTCTCCGGAGGTAGGAATTTATCCAAGAATCCCCTTCTAAGTAAGTCCCAATCGGAGGTAACTTCACTAGAGAGGGTGTAGAACCATTCTTTAGCCTTGTCCTCAAGAGAGAAAGGGAAAGCAAACAACCATATAGCAACTTCATCGGACCCTTCCCGTCTAGTAGTTGAACATATGCGATGGAAGTCCTTGAGATGTCGAATAGGATCTTGTGCGGGAAGCCCATGAAACTTAGGTAGGAGGTTGATCAAAGCGGTCTTCAATTCAAAGTTAGCATTCAAGTTGGGGTGAGTTACGTGAAGGGGTTGAAGGACATAATCCGGTGCACCCGCTTCCTTGATGGTAACTCTCCTCGGAGCATCCATGGTATTAGTACCTAAAACAAAAGAAGATTTGTTAGTGAGATTGGTGGGAGTAGGATTAATGCCTTCGTTGAGTGACAGTTCAATGTTCACTTTTAGTAAGGTGGTTGAGGTGGTGAAAACCTCTTCCCCTTTTCCAAACTTAAGCCGCCTCCGAGCTTGTCTAATATGAAACAAAGTTCGTTCTATTTCCGGATCAATAGGGACTAAGCTCGGATTCGGTTGTGAACGCGTCATACAATGAAGGGGGAATGAAATTCATTGTAACAAATGAAGGGTTAGTCACTTGAATTATTCACAATGAGGTGCAACTATGTACATATACACATGCTTAATCCAAACAATAACATGGCACACTAAGCAAATTCCCCGGCAACGGCGCCATTTTGACAAATGAATTTTTGTTGGTATAGAATTTATCAAGTGATCAATCGTAGTATAGTCTAAACCAACGCGAAATCCATCATCAAACAAAACTACAATCTATATCCGAGAGTATTAATCTCCCGAGTCGTTCTCCCTTGGAATTGCCAAAGTATGCATCTTATTGATGTAGTAAGCCTTGTTGAGTTCTTTGAAGATTTTAGCAAGTAATGAGAAATAGACAATCAATTATCAAAGGGACTTGACTTAGGGTTGGCATTGGAAATTCTATCCTCATAGCTCATTCAATGTTGACACCTATTAGGCCTTGCTTCATTTAGTTATCCCCTAAGTATAGAGGAAAATCAAATGAAAACAATCAACTTGAGTCACAAGTCCTAGCTTCACCTTATGGGAATCTAGCTTTAGTGCACTCTAAGTCAATTGGCAATCCCTAACTCTCAATCAACTATTGAGATGACTATTCAATTCCTCCCAATATCCAAACCCTATGCCAAGTACGAAAATTCTACTCCATAGCTACTATTGACATTTTATCAAACATGTAATGAGCAAAAAGGAAAGTCATGGTGAAATGAAGAGAAAAGTAAAATTAGAAATATTGCAACACAAGAAATTAGCAACAAGTATCAAGGAGCAACAATGAGAATCAAAATCTCAAAATATCAATGGAATCCAAAAATCATAGAATTGAATCCTAGATCCAAGGAATGTCAACAATTACAACTACAACTTGAAATTGGAAGAGAAAACCTATTACATGAACAAAGTGAAATGAAGGTTGCAATGGATCTCACCAAGGAATGGGTGAAAATTCAGAATTTTGATGAGGAAGAACCCTAGTAAAAGCTTGAGAGAAGTTGATGAATCCTAGAGAGAAGTTGGAGTTTCTCTCTCTAACAATGTAACTAACTCCAAAAATATCTCAAAAACTAGAAAATGAACTAAGTCCTTTCAACCTTTGCCCCCTTGGTCCTCTTAAGCCTTTTCCCGCCAAAGCACTCCTCAAACGTTAGGACCTCTAACCAACCCACGCCTAAGTCACGTGACTTTTTTTTTAAAAATCCTTTTCGAACATCGGCGCGTACGCGCAAGGTACGCGTGCGCGCCCTGGATGCGGCTCTGGAGTATGCGCGGAAGCGGAGTGTACGCGTACGCATCCATGAGGATCCTGGCTTAGCCGCTACTCAAGCCGGCTCGTGGCTTGGCTCTTAGTCTCGGCTTCACATTGCTCTCATCCGCGCGAGCGCGTCAGGTGCGCGCACGCGCCCATGCAGAAATTTCCAAAGCTTCAATTCTCATGCTTCCTTTCCATGTACCCGTCTTCCTTCTCTTTTCCTGTCCATTCCTACTCTATACCCTGAAACCACTTAGCACACAAGTCACGGCATCGAATGGCATCAAGAGGAGATTAGAGAGGTATCTATTTTAGTGCAAAATAAGCATGTTTTCATTCATGAGACAAGACTAGGAAAGGAATGCAAGTCCTTGTATTTTCATGCAGAAAATGTGTGAAGTCATTGATAAACCCTTTGAAATTAGCACAAGATAAATCCTCAAAATGGGGTTTGTCAGTCCGCATCGTCCACGCGATCGCATCACTCAGCGTTTTTTGTACCACGCGTGCGCGTCGTCCACTGGTGCACGAAATTGTGATCACTACTTTTCGCAACTCAATTAATCCCCGGTGATGAACCCAAAAACTTGGTGTTCAATACCATGGCATAAACACAACTTCGCACAACTAACCAGCAAGTGTACTGGGTCGTCCAAGTAATAAACCTTACGCGAGTAAGGGTCGATCCCACAGAGATTGTTGGTATGAAGCAAGCTATGGTCACCTTGTAAATCTTAGTCAGGCAAACTCAAATGGTTATGGATGATGAATAAAACATAAAGATAAAGATAGAGATACTTATGTAATTCATTGGTGGGAATTTCAGATAAGCGTATGAAGATGCTTGGTCCCTTCCGTCTCTCTGCTTTCCTACTATCTTCATCCAATCCTTCTTACTCCTTTCCATGGCAAGCTTATGCAAGGGTTTCACCGTTGTCAGTGGCTACCTCCCATCCTCTCAGTGGAAATGTTCAACGCACCCTGTCACGGCACGGCTATCCATCTGTCGGTTCTCAATCAGGCCGGAATAGAATCCAGTGATTCTTTTGCGTCTGTCACTAACGCCCCGCCCTCAGGAGTTTGAAGCTCGTCACAGTCATTCAATCATTGAATCCTACTCAGAATACCACAGACAAGGTTAGACCTTCCAGATTCTCTTGAATGCCGCCATCAGTTCTAGCCTATACCACGAAGACTCTGATCTCACGGAATGGCTGGCTCGGTTGTCAGGCGAGCGCTCGGTTGTCAGGCGATCAACCATGCATCGTGTATCAGGAATCCAAGAGATATTCACCCAATCTAAGGTAGAATGGAGGTGGTTGTCAGGCACACGTTCATAGGTGAGAATGATGATGAGTGTCACGGATCATCACATTCATCAAGTTGAAGAACAAGTGATATCTTAGAACAAGAACAAGCGGAATTGAATAGAAGAACAATAGTAATTGCATTAATACTCGAGGTACAGCAGAGCTCCACACCTTAATCTATGGTGTGTAGAAACTCCACCGTTGAAAATACATAAGAACAAGGTCTAGGCATGGCCGAATGGCCAGCCTCCCAATGATCTAGGATAGCATCAAAACAAAGATAACTACCCCGATGAAAATACAATAGTAAAAGGTCCTATATATAGAGAACTAGTAGCCTAGGGTTTACAGAGATGAGTAAATGACATAAAAATCTACTTCCGGGCCCACTTGGTGTGTGCTTGGGCTGAGCATTGAAGCATTTTCGTGTAGAGACTTCTCTTGGAGTTAAACGCCAGCTTTGGTGCCAGTTTGGGCGTTTAACTCCCATCTTTGTGCCAGTTCCGGCGTTTAACGCTGGGAATTCTGAGGGTGACTTTGAACGCTGGTTTGGGCCATCAAATCTTGGGAAAGGTATGAACTATCATATATTGCTGGAAAGCCCAGGATGTCTACTTTTCAACGCCATTAAGAGCGTGCCAATTGGGCTTCTGTAGCTCCAGAAAATCCACTTCGAGTGCAGGGAGGTCAGAATCCAACAGCATCTGCAGTCCTTTTTAGTCTCTGAATCAGATTTTTGCTCAGGTCCCTCAATTTCAGCCAGAAAATACCTGAAATCACAGAAAAACACACAAACTCATAGTAAAGTCCAGAAAAGTGAATTTTAACTAAAAACTAATAAAAATATACTAAAAACTAACTAGATCATACTAAAAACATACTAAAAATAATGCCAGAAAGCGTATAAATTATCCGCTCATCACAACACCAAACTTAAATTGTTGCTTGTCCCCAAGCAACTGAAAATCAAAGTAGGATAAAAAGAAGAGAATATGCAATGAATTCCAAAAACATCTATGAAGATCAGTATTAATTAGATGAGCGGAACTTTTAGCTTCTTGCCTCTGAACAGTTTTGGCATCTCACTCTATCCTTTGAAATTCAGAATGGTTGGCTTCTTTAGGAACTCAGAATCCAGATAGTGTCATTGATTTTCCTAGTTAAGTATGATGATTCTTGAACACAGCTATATTGAGTCTTGGCCGTGGCCCAAAGCACTCTGTCTTCCAGTATTACCACCGGATACATACACGCCACAGACACATAATTGGGTGAACCTTTTCAGATTGTGACTTAGCTTTGCTAGAGTCCCCAATTAGAGGTGTCCAGGGTTCTTAAGCACACTCTTTTTGCCTTGGATCACAACTTTATTTCTTTCTTTTTCTCTTTCTCTTTTTTTTCGTTTTTTTTCTTTTCTCCCTTTTTTTTTCGTTTTTTTCTCTTTTTTTTTGTATTCACTGCTTTTTCTTTGCTTCAAGAATCATTTTAATGATTTTTCAGATCCTCAGTAACATGTCTCCTTTTTCATCATTCTTTCAAGAGCCAACATTCATGAACCACAAATTCAAAAGACATATGCACTGTTTAAGCATACATTCAGAAGACAAAAGTATTGCCACCACATCAAAATAATTAAATTGTTATAAAATTCAAAATTCATGCAATTCTTCTCTTTTTCAATTAAGAACATTTTTCATTCAAGAGAGGTGATGGATTCATAGGATATTCATAACTTTAAGGCATAGACACTAAGACACTAATGATCACAAGACACAAACATAGATAAACATAAGCATGATTTTTTTCGAAAAACAGAAAAATAAAGAACAAGGAAATTAAAGAACGGGTCCACCTTAGTGATGGCGGCTTGTTCTTCCTCTTGAAGATCCTATGGAGTGCTTGAGCTCCTCAATGTCTCTTCCTTGTCTTTGTTGCTCCTCTCTCATGATTATTTGATCTTCTCTAATTTCATGGAGGAGGACAGAGTGTTCTTGGTGCTCCACCCTTAGTTGTCCTATGTTGGAGCTCAACTCTCCTAGGGAGGTGTTTAGTTGCTCCCAATAGTTTTGTGGAGGAAAGTGCATCCCTTGAGGCATCTCAGGGATTTGATGATGAGAGGGATCTCTTGTTTGCTCCATCCTCTTCTTAGTGATGGGCTTGTCCTCATCAATGGGGATGTCTCCCTCTATGTCAACTCCAACTGAATAACAGAGGTGACAAATGAGATGAGGAAAGGCTAACCTTGCCAAGGTAGAGGACTTGTCCGCCACCTTATAAAGTTCTTGGGCTATAACCTCATGAACTTCTATTTCTTCTCCAATCATGATGCTATGAATCATGATAGCCCGGTCTATAGTAACCTCGGATCGGTTGCTAGTGGGAATGATTGAGCGTTGGATGAACTCCAACCATCCCCTAGCCACGGGTTTGAGGTCATGCCTTCTCAGTTGAACTGGCTTCCCTCTTGAATCTCTCTTCCATTGGGTGCCCTCTTCACAAATGACTGTGAGGACTTGGTCCAACCTTTGATCAAAGTTGACCCTTCTAGTGTAAGGATGTTCATCTCCTTGCATCATGGGCAAGTTGAATGCCAACCTTACATTTTCCGGACTAAAATCCAAGTATTTCCCCCGAACCATAGTAAGCCAATTCTTTGGATCCGGGTTCACACTTTGATCATGGTTCTTGGTGATCCATGCATTGGCATAGAACTCTTGAACCATTAAAATTCTGACTTGTTGAATGGGGTTGGTAAGAACTTCCCAACCTCTTCTTCGGATCTCATGTCGGATCTCCGGATATTCACTCTTTTTGAGTGAAAAAGGGACCTCGGGGATCACCTTCTTCAAGGCCACAACTTCATAGAAGTGGTCTTGATGCACCCTTGAGATGAATCTCTCCATCTCCCATGACTCGGAGGTAGAAGCTTTTGCTTTCCCTTTCCTCTTTCTAGAGGTTTCTCCGGCCTTGGATGCCATAAATGGTTATGGAAAAATAAAAAGCAATGCTTTTACCACACCAAACTTAAAAGGTTTGCTCGTCCTCGAGCAAGGGAAGAAAGAAGAGAGTAGAAGAAGAAGAAATGAAGGAGATGGGGAAGGCTTTGTGGTTCGGCCAAAGGAGGAGAAAGAGTGTTTATGTTGTGTGAAAATGAAGGAGTGAAGGAGGGTTTATAGGAGTGGGGGAGGGTGATGGTTCGGTCATGTATGGGAGGGTTTGGGTGGAAAAGTGGTTTGAATTTGAATGGTGAGGTAGGTGGGGTTTTATGAAGGATGGATGTGAGTGGTGAAGAGAAAGATGGGATTTGACAGGTGAAGGGTTTTTGGGGAAGAGGTGTTGAGGTGATTTGTGAATGGGTGAAGAAGAGAGAGAGTGGTAGGGTAGGTGGGGATCCTGTGGGGTCCACAGATCCTGAGGTATCAAGGAAAAGTCATCCCTACGCTAAATGGCATGCAAAAAGGCGTTTTAAGCCAATTCTGGCGTTAAACGCCGGGCTGGTGCCCATTTCTGGCGTTTAACACCAAGTGCTTGCCCTTTTCTGGCATTTAACGCCAGTCTGCTGCCCCTTTCTGGCGTTAAACGCTCAGAATGGTGCCAGACTGGGCGTTAAACGCCCATCTGCTAGCCTTACTGGCGTTTAAACGCCAGTAGGTTCTTCCTCCAGGGTGTTCTGTTTTTCTTCCTGTTTTTCTTTCTGTTTTTGCTTTTTTAATTGATTTTGTGACTTCTCATGATCATCAACCTACAGAAAACATAAAATAACAAAAGAGAATAGATAAAATATAACATTGGGTTGCCTCCCAACAAGCGCTTCTTTAATGTCAGTAGCTTGACAGAGGACTCTCATGGAGCCTCACAGGTGCTCAGAGCAATGTTGGAACCTCCCAACACCAAACTTAGAGTTTGAATGTGGGGGTTCAACACCAAACTTAGAGTTTGGTTGTGGCCTCCCAACACCAAACTTAGAGTTTGACTGTGGGGGCTCTGTTTGGCTCTGTTTTGAGAGAAGCTCTTCATGCTTCCTCTCCATGGTGACAGAGGGATATCCTTGAGCCTCAAACACAAAGGATTGTTCATTCACTTGAATGATCAATTCTCCTCTATCAACATCAATCACAGCCTTTGTTGTGGCTAGGAAGGGTCTGCCAAGGATGATGGATTCATCCTTGCATTTCCCAGTCTCAAGAACTATGAAATCAGCAGGGATGTACTGGTCTTTCAACCTTTACCAGAACATCCTCTACAAGTCCATAAGCTTGTTTTCTTGAGTTGTTTGCCATCTCTAGTGAGATTTTTGCAGCTTGCACCTCAAAGATCCCTAGCTTCTCCATTACAGAGAGAGGCATGAGGTTTACACTTGACCTTAGGTCACACAAGGCCTTCTTGAAGGTCATGGTGCCTATGGTACAAGGTATTGAAAACTTCCCAGGATCCTGTCTCTTTTGAGGTAGTTTCTGCCTAGACAAGTCATCTAATTCTTTGGTGAGCAAAGGGGGTTCATTCTCCCAAGTCTCATTACCAAATAACTTGTCATTCAGCTTCATGATTGCTCCAAGGTATTTAGCAACTTGCTCTTCAGTGACATACTCATCCTCTTCAGAGGGAGAATACTCATCAGAGCTCATGAATGGCAGAAGTAAGTCTAATGGAATCTCTATGGTCTCATTTTGAGCCTCAGATTCCCATGGTTCCTCATTGGGGAACTCATTGGAAGCCAGTGGACGTCCATTGAGGTCTTCCTCAATGGCGTTGACTGCCTCTTCCTCCTCTCCAAATTCGGCCATGTTGATGGCCTTGCACTCTTCTTTTGGATTTTCTTCTGTATTGCTTGGAAGAGTACTAGGAGGGAGTTCAGTAACTTTCTTGCTCAGCTGACCCACTTGTGCCTCTAAATTTCTAATGGAGGACCTTGTTTCAGTCATGAAACTTTGAGTGGTTTTGATTAGATCAGAGACCATGGTTGCTAAGTCAGAGGTGTTCTGCTTAGAACTCTCTGTCTGTTGCTGAGAAGATGATGGAAAAGGCTTGCCACTGCTAAACCTGTTTCTTCCACCATTGTTGTTGTTGAAACCTTGTTGAGGTCTCTGTTGATCCTTCCATGAGAGATTTGGATGATTTCTCCATGAAGGATTATAGGTGTTTCCATAGGGTTCTCCCATGTAATTCACCTCTTCCATTGAAGGGTTCTCAGGATCATAAGCTTCTTTTTCAGATGAAGCTTCCTTAGTACTACTTGGTGCATTTTGCATTCTAGACAGACTTTGAGAAATCATATTGACTTGTTGAGTCAATATTTTGTTCTGAGCCAATATGGCATTCAGAGTATCAATCTCAAGAACTCCTTTCTTCTGATTTGTCCCATTGTTCACAGGATTCCTTTCAGAAGTGTACATGAATTGGTTATTTGCAACCATTTCAATTAGTTCTTGAGCTTCTGTAGGCGTCTTCTTCAGATGAAGAGATCCTCCAGCAGAGCTATCCAAAGACATCTTGGATAGTTCAGAGAGACCATCATAGAAAATTCCTATGATGCTCCATTCAGAAAGCATATCAGAGGGACACTTTCTGGTTAATTGTTTGTATCTTTCCCAAGCTTCATAGAGGGATTCTTCTTCCTTCTGTCTGAAGGTTTGGACTTCCACTCTAAGCTTACTCAATTTTTGAGGTGGAAAGAACTTTGCCAAGAAGGCATTGACTAGCTTTTCCCAAGAGTTCAGGCTTTCTTTAGGTTGTGAGTCCAACCATGTCCTAGCTCTGTCTCTTACAGCAAAAGGGAATAGCATAAGTCTGTAGACCTCAGGGTCAACCCCATTAGTCTTGACAGTGTCATAGATTTGCAAGAATTCAGCTAAAAACCGATGAGGATCTTCCAATGAAAGTCCATGGAACTTGCAATTCTGTTGCATTAGAGAAACTAATTGAGGCTTAAGCTCAAAGTTGTTTGCTCCAATGGCAGGGATAGAGATGCTTCTCCCATAGAAGTCGGGAGTAGGTGCAGTAAAGTCACCCAGCGCCTTCCTTGCATTGTTGGCATTGTTGTTGTTTTCGGCTGCCATGTGTTCTTCTTCTTTGAAGATTTCTGTTAGGTCCTCTATAGAGAATTGTGCCTTAGCTTCTCTTAGCTTTCGCTTTAAGGTCCTTCAGGTTCAGGATCAGCCTCAACAAGAATGCTTTTGTCTCTGCTCCTGCTCATATGAAAGAGAAGAGAACACGAAAATGTGGAATCCTCTATGTCACAGTATAGAGATTCCTTGAGGTGTCAGAGGAAAAGAAAAATAGAAGGCAGAGGTAGAAAATTCGAACAGATCAAGAGAGATGGAGTTCGAATTGTGCATTAAGGAATAGTGTTAGTCCATAAATGGAAGGATGTGAGAAGAAGGGAAGTAGTAGTCGAAAATTAAGTAAAGGATTTTGAAAACATTTTGAAAAACACTAATTGATTTTCGAAAATAAAAGTGGGAAAGAAATCAAGTGATTTTTGAAAAAGAATTTGAAATTAGAAATCAAAAAGATTTGATTGAAAACTTATTTGAAAAAGATGTGGTTAAGAAGTTATGATTTGTTTTTTTAAAAAAAAGATGTGATTGAGAAGATATGATTTGAAAAACATTTTAAAAAGATTTGATTTTGAAAATTAATGACTTGGCTATCAAGAAAAGATATGATCCAAACATTAAACCTTTCTCAACAGAAAAGGCAACATACTTGAAATGTTGAATCAAATTATTAATTGATAGCAAGTATCTTTAAAAATGGAAAGAAGTTGATTTTGAAAAAGATTTGATTGAAAAGATTGATTTGAAAAAGATTTGATTTTGAAAAACTTTGAAAACCTGAAAAAAATTGCATTGAAAACATAATCTTCCCTCTTGTGCCATCCTGGCATTAAACGCCCAGAATGGTGCACATTCTGGCGTTTAACGCCCAAAACTCTACCCTTTTGGGCGTTAAACGCCCAGCCAGGCACCCTGGCTGGCGTTTAAACGGCAGTCTGTCTTCTTCACTGGGCATTTTGAATGCCCAGCTTTTTCTATGCAATTCCTCTACTGTATGTTCTGAATCTTCAATTCTCTGTATTATTGACTTGAAAAGACGCAAATTAAAAATATTTTTGGATTTTTAATAATAAGAAATAATCAAAATGCAACTAAAATCAAATAACAATGCATGTAAGACACCAAACTTAGCAGTTTGTATACTGCTGACACTAACAAAATGAGAATGCATATGAGAAACAACAAAACACTCAAGTCAAGAGAATTTAAAGATCAGAGCAATGAAATCATCAAGAACATCTTGAAGATCACTTTAAGACACATGAATGAATGCAAGAAGAACAGAAACATGCAATTGACACCAAACTTAACATGAAACACTAGACTCAAACAAGAATTTTTTTTGGATTTTATGATTTTGTAATTTTTGTTTTTTTTATTTTTCGAAAATTAAGTGGAAAAGAAAATAAAGGCATCAAAATTC
Source organism: Arachis hypogaea (assembly GCF_003086295.3). Classification (NCBI taxonomy): domain Eukaryota; kingdom Viridiplantae; phylum Streptophyta; class Magnoliopsida; order Fabales; family Fabaceae; genus Arachis; species Arachis hypogaea. Next base: position 66,155,231 of record NC_092040.1, on the reverse strand, counting down.
TTAATGAGAATTCCAGGAATCATGCAATGTTAGTCTAAAGCTTCAGTCTAAAGAAATTAGACATGGCTAGCCAAGCTTCAGCAGAACATTGCATTCAAGAGCTAAATTGATGAAGATCAATCAGCTTTGGTGATGATAAGAACATCACCTTGAAACACTAGAATTCATTCTTAAGAACTCTGAAAAAAAATACCTAATCTAAGCAACAAGATGAACCGTCAGTTGTCCAAACTCAACAATCCCCGGCAACGGCGCCAAAAACTTGGTGCACGAAATTGTGATCACTACTTTTCACAACTCAATTAATCCCCGGTGATGAACCCAAAAACTTGGTGTTCAATACCATGGCATAAACACAACTTCGCACAACTAACCAGCAAGTGTACTGGGTCGTCCAAGTAATAAACCTTACGCGAGTAAGGGTCGATCCCACAGAGATTGTTGGTATGAAGCAAGCTATGGTCACCTTGTAAATCTTAGTCAGGCAAACTCAAATGGTTATGGATGATGAATAAAACATAAAGATAAAGATAGAGATACTTATGTAATTCATTGGTGGGAATTTCAGATAAGCGTATGAAGATGCTTGGTCCCTTCCGTCTCTCTGCTTTTCTACTGTCTTCATCCAATCCTTCTTACTCCTTTCCATGGCAAGCTTATGCAAGGGTTTCACCGTTGTCAGTGGCTACCTCCCATCCTCTCAGTGGAAATGTTCAATGCACCCTGTCACGGCACGGCTATCCATCTGTCGGTTCTCAATCAGGCCGGAATAGAATCCAGTGATTCTTTTGCGTCTGTCACTAACGCCCCGCCCTCAGGAGTTTGAAGCTCGTCACAGTCATTCAATCATTGAATCCTACTCAGAATACCACAGACAAGGTTAGACCTTCCGGATTCTCTTGAATGCCGCCATCAGTTCTAGCCTATACCACGAAGACTCTGATCTCACGGAATGGCTGGCTCGGTTGTCAGGCGAGCGCTCGGTTGTCAGGCGATCAACCATGTATCGTGTATCAGGAATCCAAGAGATATTCACCCAATCTAAGGTAGAACGGAGGTGGTTGTCAGGCACACGTTCATAGGTGAGAATGATGATGAGTGTCACGGATCATCACATTCATCAAGTTGAAGAACAAGTGATATCTTAGAACAAGAACATGCGGAATTGAATAGAAGAACAATAGTAATTGCGTTAATACTCGAGGTACAGCAGAGCTCCACACCTTAATCTATGGTGTGTAGAAACTCCACCGTTGAAAATACATAAGAACAAGGTCTAGGCATGGCCGAATGGCCAGCCTCCCAATGATCTAAGATATCATCAAAACAAAGATAACTACCCCGATGAAAATACAATAGTAAAAGGTCCTATATATAGAGAACTAGTAGCCTAGGGTTTACAGAGATGAGTAAATGACATAAAAATCCACTTCCGGGCCCACTTGGTGTGTGCTTGGGCTGAGCATTGTAGCATTTTCGTGTAGAGACTTCTCTTGGAGTTAAACGCCAGCTTTGGTGCCAGTTTGGGCGTTTAACTCCCATCCTTGTGCTAGTTCCGGCGTTTAATGCTGGGAATTCTGAGGGTGACTTTGAATGCCGGTTTGGGCCATCAAATCTTGGGGAAAATATGGACTATCATATAATGCTGGAAAGCCCAGGATGATGTCTACTTTCCAACGCCGTTGAGAGCGCGCCAATTGGGCTTCTGTAGCTCCAGAAAATCCACTTCGAGTGCAGGGAGGTCAGAATCCAACAGCATCTGCAGTCCTTTTTAGTCTCTGAATCAGATTTTTGCTCAGGTCCCTCAATTTCAGCCAGAAAATACCTGAAATCACAGAAAAACACACAAACTCATAGTAAAGTCCAGAAAAGTGAATTTTAACTAAAAACTAATAAAAATATACTAAAAAATAACTAGATCATACTAAAAACATACTAAAAATAATGCCAAAAAGCGTATAAATTATCCGCTCATCATCCACGCATTCGCATCGTTTGTGCAGCTTCCAATCCGTGCGGTCGCGTCAGGCATGCGAACGCGTCACTCTGATTTCTTCCATCTCGCACGGTCATGTAAGCCATGCGACCGCGTGATTCTCGCTGGTCATCTCCTCAATTCCTTGTGTTCCTTCCATTTTTGCACGCTTCCTCTTCATTCTCTAAGCCATTCCTGCCCTTTGAAGCCTGAAACACTTAACACACAGATCAAGGCATCGAATGGTAATAAGAGAGGATTAAGATTAGCTAAATTAAGACCAAAGAAGCATGTTTTCAATCATAGAACTAAACTAGGAAGGAATTGTAAAATCATGCAAATCCTATGAATAAGTGGGTGAAAAGCTTGATAAAACCACTCAATTAAATACAATATAAACCATAAAATAGTAGTTTATCAACCTCCATATACTTAATCGTTAGCATGTCCTCATGCTAATCTCAAGGAGATAAAATAAATGAGTAGGGAAAAGCAGGACTCATGCAATGCAACCTATGAATATGAATGCAACTACATGATAAAATAATTCTACCTACTTGGTGAAAAAGTAAATAAATCCTTCAAGAACATGTATGAACTGGATTTCACTAATTCAAATCACAAAATACAATACGAATAACTTGCAAGAAGAAGATAGCTCATGAAAGCAGGGAACATAGAATTAAGCATTGAACCCTTGTTGGAAGTGTATATCACTCTAGCTCTTCAAGTGTCTAGGGTCAATTATCTCAATTCTCTACTAATCTTGCTTTCTATAGCTTGCTCTTCATCTAACAATCAACAAAAATTTAATGCACCAATACACAAATCAAGAGGTCTTTTAAGGGTTGTAATGGGGTTAGGGACAAGGTAGGATTGTATTTGGCCAAGTGGATTAAAATCTGAATCCTTAATTAACATAAACTTTTCCACCTAACTTAGGACAATCCATTCAATTAAAATGCAAAATCTAACTTCCCATTAACTGTGTTTTCTACATATTCATGCATCCTAAATTTGAGTTCAGAACATATGCATTGATACCAATACTTACTTTGGGACATTTTGTCCCCTTTTGTTATTTGCTTTTTTTTATTATTTTTCTTTTATTTTTCTCAATGCATATGATTAAAGTATTGAATGCAATAATATGTGCTCAACTATTATTTTGCACATTTTCACTAAAATATACAACATCCAATTACTCAAACAAAATATTTTCAAATCCAACTTTCCCACACTTAAATCATGAGCACGTTTACTAGTCTAAGCTAATCAAGGATTCAAATTAAGGACATTATTTTTTTCTGCTTAGAGTTATTAATGAGCTAAAGTAAAGAACAAATGGGTAAAATAGACATAAATTGGTTTGCAATGGATAACGGAAGGGTAAGGCCATATGGGTATGTAAGCTTAGTAAAACAAGGCCTCAATCATATAAGTGCATGCATACATCAAACAATGGAAATATAGAATTAAGCAAGATAAAGATTACAATTTTAGAGAGAATAACACACACCAAAAATAAAATATTGGTTGATAAGATGCAACCAATCAAATAAGCTCAAAATCTCACTGGTTTTGTAAGTTCGAGCTCTAAACTATGTTCCAAAATAATATTTCTTCATACAAGTTTTTTTTTCAAAAAGTTTTTAATTTAAATTAGTGAAATACTATAAAAAGTTTCTTGAAAAAGAAAATATTACTTCAACCAAGTGGTAAAATATGCACAAAATCAAACAAACATGCAATCAAACATGCAAATGCAATAATGAAAAACAAAAATTGGTGTTGAGAAGAAAATGACTAACCCACGGAGATCGGTATCGACCTCCCCACACTTAAAGATTGCACCGTCCTCGGTGCATGCAAAGATGTGCAGGTGGCGGGGGTTGTGGTTCCTCAGCCGGTGCTCACTGTAGAGTCTTTCTCTTTACTCTTCCTGGTGTCCAGCCTGAAAAAGGGAGAAGAGAAAGGGACATGAAGTTAAGGGGATAGAGCAAGGGAGAGGGCAGTACTAGTAAGAATCATGCCAAAATAAAGAAGAATGTCGTTAACACATGGTCGCGATTCCATGAAATTAGGACATCAATGGAAGCATAGCATGATAAATTGAGGCAATTGAATGCAAGATATTTATTGGCATGCTGGCAAAGGCATGAGTAGCATAAATCAAGCATTAAAAGCCTTAATGTATTATTAGTCGTGAGAAACTAACAATAACATTTGTATTGACAATTATATTTAATTAATAAAATATTGAAAAGGGTTTTGTGAAAATCAGGCATTAGAGTAGAAGGATAGAATAATTAAGAATGCACAATGCCATACGTGCTTTTTCACAAATACAAAGCATGCATATTAAATAAGGTATGGAAGGTATTAAATTGAACATACAAGCACCCTAAAAAAAATAATATATAATTGTCAAGCAATTTCTTAACAATTCACAAGCAAAATAATGACCCAAATTAATTTTTCAACACCAGCGAAGATAATGCAATGAATGAAAGTATGCAAATAAATTGAATGAAATAGAATGGAAGTGAAGAGAGATGAGAAGTGAAAGAGATGAAGAAGAAGAAAGTAAAAAAAGGAGGAAGAAAGAAGAAAAGATAGATGAGATTAGGATTAGAGAAGAAAATATAAGATAATTGGCGCTGATATGGATAAATTATGCGGCGTAGGTGATGCGGACGCGTGGTGCACACGATCGCGTGGGGTGTGATGAATTCAAGTGATGCGAACGCGTGGGGCACGCGGACGCGTGACTCGATTTGTGCTAGTAGCGCGAGAGTAAGCTCGCGTACGCACAACTCTCTGTTTAAATGCATTTTTGCCAAAAATCTAGGGTGACGCGGTCGCGTGGTTGATGCAATTGCGTGGATGGCCTAAATTTGAAAACAGCGCGGACGCGTGGCAGGGCTTGTGCTTCTAGTACGAGCCCAGCCCAATTCTAGCTCAACTTTCGGCCATACACCCTTTTTACGTCGATTTTAGGGCACGCGTTCGCGTGGGTGACGCGGACGCGTGGGAGGCATTTTTCCCACATGACGCGGACGCGTCAGCGACGCGGTCGCGTAGATCAATTTGTGCCAAAGGCACGCCTCTAGCCACGCTCTCGCGTGACTCTCTGTTCAATTTTGTTTTCTTCTTAACGCACTTATGACGCGGACGCGTCGGCAACGCTGTCGTGTCGCATGCGAATTATTTTTTTATGCAAGTATGCAGTTATGTAGTATGTAATGCTGATGCAAGTGCTTACGAATAACATCCAGGTTCTATATAACATAAGATTAAACTGTACGAAATAAAAGTTGAAAAAGAAATGACCATACCACGGTGGGTTGTCTCCCACCTAGCACTTTTAGTTAAAGTCCTTAAGTTGGACATTGGATGAGCTTCCTGTTATGGTGGCTTATGCTTAAATTCATCCAGAAATCTTCACCAATGTTTGGAATGCGAACAGCCTCTGGGGTCCCAAACTAGGCAAATGAAGCCTTTGAGCAGCTTCAAACGAGTTCTTAGGCTCCCAGGGTGACGAATGTCAGAATAGATTCTAGGATCCCAAACTTTGCTTTTAAATCCGCCTTCGTTTTCATCTATATTTTTCTATCTGGGCGGTTTAGAAATCAGATTCTCACTAAGATGACCAAACATTTTCCGAGATCCATTCGATTGAACGTGATACCAATCCGTGCACTTCGAGTTGAAGCGTGGAACCTTATTGAACCTTGTGCACCAGCTCTGAGTACGAGCCATTTCCCTCTTACTCTTAAAGCCGCAAAGAGCTTTAAGCTGGCCATCTGTTTCACGTAAACCATATTCAAGTGGAAAAGTAAAGATGAAAGTCAAGGATTTTACCCACTTGAAGTTGGTGTTGGGTGGCGGTGGCCTTGGGATTAGTGTTTCCAGTGGTTTTGCAAGCTCTACTCCCTTGTGGTCTTCAGTGAATTTCTCCACTCCTTTGCAAACATTTTCCATTCCAGCCATGTCCTGGTCAAAGTCTTCCATATCTTCCTCATCACTTGAGTCATAATTAGGAGGTTGAGAAAAGTTGACCTCTGCATCATCTTCATATTCACTTAGGGAAGATTCTTCTGTTTCAAAGAATTCACTTGCGGATGCAAGCTCATCACTCGGAGGACTCGACTGGTGACTATCATCATCAAGGAAACATGCGTCTTGGGTTACTTCGTTCGGTTCTTCATAAGATATCTGCATCGGAGGCTGTGCTACATCCTGTTTAGTGTTAATTGTAACATCCTTGACGGGGTCTTCTATGACTCTGTATTCCCGTGGAGGTTCAGCATCTCCTAAATCTTCAACCAACTCTTCTTCTTCTACAATGACAGCGTCCTCTACTTGTTCCAGTACGAAGTTATGCTTTATGCTGTCCACTGGAGCTTCTTGTATCTTCTTCGCACTACGTTCTTCATTAGATTTTCCACATGAAGCTCTGGGAGTCTGTTGAGTGTATGAACGTCTGGAAAATAATTGATTTATTGCTTGCTCCAGTTGATGAAGGGTTACATTAAATTGGTTTACTGATTCTTCAAAGCGAACCTGTGATTCTTGGCTTGATGGATATGGACGTGGTGCATAGGAGAGTGGTGGTTCTTGGGAGTAATTGGATTGGCGTTGGGGTGGATAAGGATCATGTGGTAGTGAATGGTGAAAAGAGACTTGTGAGTGTGGTGGTTCAAAGTTATGTTGAAGGGATGGTCTTTGAGCACAGGGTGGGGCTTGTTGGTAACTATAAGGCGGTCCACCAAATCTATCAGTTGGGCATGCATTGTAGAATGGTCTCTGTCCATGATATCTAGGAGGATGTTGTTGCCTAAAGGGGTGATCAGATCCTCTTGGCTCCATCCATCTTTGATTACTTAGACCTTGATGCATAGTCCCGCTATAGCTTCCATTCCTTCCAACAAAATTGGAACTAAACTCAAAGCGAGAGAGGTGAAAATTCATAGTAGTTATCAGAAATAACGGGGAAAAATAGAAACAAAGACTAACAAAAAGAAAATATTTTGAAAAAGATAAGATAAGATTTTGAAAAAGATATAATTTTTGAAAAAGATAGGAAAATATTTTGAAAAAGATATGATTTTTTTTTGAAAATGATTTGAATTTTGAAAAATAAGATAAGATAAGATAAAAATTTTAAAATAAAAATCTGAAATTTTTTTTTGAAAAATATTTACAATAACCAATAATAAGGCACACGTTAGCAATTCCCCCGCAACGGCGCCATTTTGACGTTAGGATTTTTGCTAGTAAAGAATTTTGTAAAAATATTGTCGCGTTGTGAGTATAGATTCTAAACTAACAGAAAATCCCTTCGTACAAACGTTTTTGTTGTCACAAGTAACAAACCCTTTTTAAATTGATAACCGAGTATTTAAACCTCGGGTCGTCTTCTCAAGGAATTGCAGGGAGGTATGTTCTTATTATTGGTTATGAGTCTTGTAAATTGGGGGTTTTGAAAGTGAGGAAGAAGTATGTTAAATGACAAGTAAAATAATAAATTACTGTAAAAGAAACTCTTGGCAAGATATGAGAAATTGGAAGTCCTATCCTAGTTATCCTTATCAGATGTGATGAGAATTGGGTTTTAATCCCACTTAGTTAACCCTTACTAAAGCAAATGAAAGTCAAGTGGACAAATTAGTTTGATCCTCAAGTCCTAGTCAATCCCTGTGGAAGACTAGCTTTAGAGTGATCTAGATCAATTAGAATCTGCCAATTTCAACCACTGCTGAGTTTGACAACTCAAGAGTTACCAATTAATCAACTAAAGCCAAAAGGGAATAAAATCTACTTGAATGAAAATAATTTGGATAGAGCCCAAGCATCAATAACATAAATTAGAGAAAATAATCATAAGTCTGAAATACCTCAAATTATATTAATTAAAATAAAATCAATCCAAACATGAAGAGTCATAAGCCAAATAAGCAACATCAATAATCAACAATTAAAAGAAGTCGAAATAAAAAGATATTGAACCTGATAGAAAGATGAGATAAAAATATTCCTAAGTTCTAAAAATCCTAATCCTAATCCTAAGAGAGAGAGGAGGGAACCTCTCTCTCTAAGAACTACATCTAAAACTGTGAAAAGTGAATTATGAAAAGCATGTTGAGCCTCTGTATGTTCCCTGACTTTAATTTGTTTCTGGGTTGACAACTGGGTTGAAATGCGACCCAGAATCTCTGTCAGCGACTTTTGTAATTCTGCAGATCGCGCACGTCACGCGTCCACGTCGTCCAAACGATCGCATTGACAAACCACAATTTGACGGTTTGTTGTGTATTGAATTTAGAGTATTTTGATAACCTTTTGTCACATTTAGCCTATGAATTAGCATGGTTTTGTTATCTCTCCCATATTTGTGCTTAAGTGTAAAAACATGCTTTTTAAGCCTTATTATTGATGAATTCTAATTTCTCTTTGATTCCATAAGATGCCTTGATGTGTTTGGTAGTAATCTCAGGATGAAATAGGCTAGACATGGATCAAAGGAAGCAAGGAAGGAAGCATGCAAGTGGAGAGAAGCACTAAAAGCCAAAGAGCTGATCCAGGCCGTGCACGCGTACGCGCACAAGGCGCTCGCGCGCACATTGCGAAACAGTCCAAGGACGCGCACGCGTACCATGCGCGCACGCGCCGATGCTGGCACATGACTTCATTTATGTAACACGTGCCTGGCGATTTTGGAGAGGTTTCAGCAACCAATTTTGGCGCCAAAATGCACATAAAAGCCAAGGATTGAAGGGGATTGACAACACATGTTCATACACACATACACACACACTAGGATTAGTTTTAGTTTAGTTTTCTAGAGAGAGAAGCTCTCACTTCTCTCTAGAATTAGAATTAGGATTAGGTTTAGGTTAATCTCTCTTCTTAGATCTAGGTTTAATTCATGCTTTGATTCAATTTTCCCTTGTCAATTCTCAATCTTCTCATCTCTCTCTCTTTCTAGTTATGTGTTTCTATAATTGTAGTTCTTCATTTTGTTTTGGATAGATTGTTGTTCTTTAGTTTCATTTCAATAATGCAATTTGAGGTAATTCATGATAATTGTGATTTCCTTGATTGTTGTGTTAAGTCTTTGAAATAATTGTTGTTAGATTTTGTTCTTGTTGTTGATTTACTATGTTTTCCTTTTATGCCTTCCAAGTGTTTGATGAAATGCTTGGTTGGATTTTAGAGTAGGATTTTATACTCTTGGCTTGGAAAGGTAACTTAGGACCTCTTGAGTTACTAATGTCCAAGAGATTGATGATTGGGAGCCATTGACTCTAGTTCTCACTAATTGAATTAGTGGAGAGTTAGGACTTATGGACTAGGATTGATATAGCTCATTTGACTTTCCTTTACTACTAGTTAGAGGATGATTTAATGAGATTAATCCTTGCCAATTCTCATATTGTGGTTAGTGATTAGGATAGAGATCCTTGACCACCAACCCTTGCCAAGACCTTTTTAGCCCTTAGTTTACTTTCTTGCCATTTATCTTTCATGCTTCATATCAAAACCCCAAAATAACTCACAACCAATAACAAGACACTCTATTGTAATTCCTAGGGAGAACGACCCGAGGTCCAATACTTCGGTTTATAAATTTAGGGGTTTGTACTAGTGACAAACAACTTTTTGTACGAAAGGATTATTGTTTGGTTTAGAGACTATACTTTACAACGAGATTTCATTAGTGAAATTCTAAACCGTCAAAAATCTATTCGTCAAAATGGCGCCGTTGCCGGGGAATGCAATGGTGTTGTGTTATTGGTTGTTGTACATATGTGAATAGTGTAAATATCTTGCTTCTTGCTTTATTTGCTAGTGTAGACTTTCATTTTCCCTTTCCACCATGAATTCTCACTTTGGCTATGAGCTTGGTTCTAATTGTGTTGTAGGTAATGAGAGCTTCAATGAGGAGGTGTATCAAGGATGGAACAATCAAAGGTGGGAGGAGCCATATGCATATGATCACTCTTCATGGCAACAACCTCCACCAATGCACTATGTGGAAGAGTCATCCTATGATGCATACCAACCCAATGGCTATGGTGAACTACCTTGTGATTTTCAAGAACCACCACCATATGCCTATGAACCATATCCTCAACATGAGCCGCAACCATTCTCACAAGCCTCTCCATACCAAGCACCTTCCTATGATCCATATCCATCATATGACCAACCATCCATATCATATTTTTATGACCATTATGAGCAAGAACCTTTTGAACCACCACAACCCTATCAAGATCACTACAAAGAACCACCTCAATACACACCATCTCCACAACCTTACCAAGAAGAACCACCTTCCTATTATGAACCCTCTCTCCAAAATGATGATCCTTCTTACCCACCACAAGCGCCAATAAACGATTCTCTCACTTTGTTACTTCAAGGACAAGAAGCCATGAAGCGGGATACACTTGAGTTTGTGACCAACTTGACCAAGGTAGTGTCCACCTTAGCCTACCGATGTTTGAACGCTCAAGGTACTCCCATGATCCCATGCGAGAAGTCAAAAGAAGAACAAAGCATGAAGGAGAAATTGGAAGATTCGGTGGGGGATGGAGGATACCATTTTGTGTTGGAACAATTGGAGGAGCCTATGATCATTGAAGAAAAGGAAGAAGTGGTTGAAGACCTAGGAGATGTTGAAAGTCCATGGGAATATAGCATCATAGAACATTTTTCCAAGAAGTTTGAAATTGATGTTGAGGAGGGTGCGCAACCTCCAAGGCATACCAACATTGAAGACTCGGAAGAAGCTTATCAAGAGATGGATTCAATCATGGATGAATTCCTATCTACAATCGAATCCTCTCCCATTGGACATGAAGACAAAAATGGTATGGTGTATATTGAAATTGAAGAATATGAAGAGGTTGATCAAGAGATGAATTCATTCATCGATGAATTCCTGTCCAAAGTTGAATCACCGCCCATGACACAATATGTCAACACCAAGCCATGTAACAAAAGGGAAAAGGTTAAACTTGAAGAAGCTTATGAAGAGGTGGAAACAATCAAAGAGGAGCACCAAGAGGTAGATCTTGTATTGTCTAAGTGTGGGGAAGCCCTGTTCCCCAAGCCACCATCCAACACAACATTTAAGTGGGTAAAGTCTCTATCCCTAAGCTTTAATTTCTCACTTGAATATGGTTTGATTGAAAATGATGGTCAACTTAGAACTCTTTGTGGAATTAAAAGTAAGAATGAGTTGTGTAGCGGTTGGAAAGTAGGTGTTAGGTTCATTAAGGTCAAGACCTCAAGGTATAGGGATGATGTTGGGAGAAGGATCACTTTGTATGGATCTAGGAGGAAGCATTGTTGGAGTACAGAGAATTCCGTGTATCCACCACATTTATATCAACCACCCATCCGACAAAATCATGGAACTCAACTAACGGACGGATGCGAAAATAAGATATGGGATCTCGGTTCGATATGTGAAGACCAAATATGGGGACTCGTATTTTGGGTAGAAATCTGCCCAAGCTTAATAAAAATGGTTGGGAATTCTGTCAACCAATTGAGGAGCATGGATCCTTGGAGATTCAAGGATGAGTACAAACATAAGCCACCATGACAAAGAGCTTCTCAAATGTCCAACTTAAGGACTTAAACTAAAAGTGCTAGGTGGGAGACACCCCACCATGGTAAACTCTTTCCAAATCTTTTACATTCATTTAATAAGTGATTTGAGTTACCATTGTAGGTAGATGTTTCATACAAATTTGTTTGTACAATTTAATTGTTAGTTTAGTCATATGCATGTTGTGTTTAGTAGTAGATGCATAATGTCAAAATTGCATTTTTGTGAATTGTATGATAGATGAGTGAATAAGAGTTGTGAACACTAAGGGGAGCACCAGAAATTTGTCTCTGATAAAAAAAAAAAAGGGGGGGGGGGGAATAGACGCGAGCGCACCATGTACGCGCACGCGTCCTCCTGTGGATGCACCACGAGCCAAACACCCGAGAGTTGGGCCTCCCTTGGGCAAATATCACGCCTCCAGCCCAACTCGACCCACGCGGACGCGCACAACGTGCGCGCGCGCCGTTTCTAATAGCGTAAACATGCACGCGGACGCGCACATGCCGCGTCCGCGCCGATTCGCTGCTGCAGGTCTTTGAGCCAAACTCCAGAGAGTTGAGCCGTCCCTGGGCTAGCTTTAGGCCCCAGGCTCAACTCAACCTGCGCGAGCGCGCACGTCGCGCCAACGCGCCGAATCATACCTCAACAATGTACGCGGAAGCGCACATGCCGCGTGCGCGCCAATCTGATGGTGCAACTTCCGGGCCATTCTCCAGAGAGTTAGGCCTGCCTTGGGCCAACTCTATGCCTCTAGCCCAACCTCATGCACGCGTGCGCGCAATGTACGCGCACGCGTACCTTCCTATATTTCTCATCCACGCGTAAGCGCAGTGTACGCGCACGCGTAGGTTCCGAGTTTTCTTCATAGACGCGGACGCGCAAGGTGCGTGTGCGCGTCGATTCAAAATTTGGTATAACCCTAATGCGCGACGCATCCTGCGCAGTCGCGCACTCACCCCCTCAACCCCCATCATCTTCTTCCTTCTCTCAACCTCCAACGCCCGCCACAGCAGCGCCATTAACCACCACCGTGACCACCACTGTTCACCCACAACCCTCTTTCTCCCATTCTCTCACTCCCTCCCTCCTCTTCACCAACTCAGTCTCATCTCTCTCCTCCTTTGTCTCACCGCCGAACACTCACCGCCACCACCTCATCTTCGCCGCCGGCAGCCCATCTCACTCTCTCTCCTCCCGCTCTATCCCCTCTCACTCTTTCTCTCTCTCATTCATTCCCTCGGTTCCTCACTCCTCCGGCAGAACCACCATTCACCGCCGCTGTTGGTCTTTCCGACCACCATTCACGGCGGCGCAGTTCTTGGGCTCATCTCTTTCTCATTTTCCCTTCCATTACTGTTTCCCCCGCTCCCAGGTTCCTGCTCCGTTTCTGTATTCTTTTCTGTTTTCTTTTTACTGCTTCATGTATGCTAGTTAGTAAATTGCATGTTAGTTAGTTTCAATTCAAACTTTGCATGTTAGGTTAGATAGAAATAACTGCGGTTAGGTAGCTAGGGCTAGATAGAGGATTCTAGGCCTGATAAGTGCTCCGTATGTGCTTATGTGCTATCTGTTTATTTGAAGTTGTATGCTGCTCTTGGACTGATTTTGTGCATCTCATGCTGCCTGATTAATATACCATTGTTGCTGTACTTACTTGATGTTGTTCTCTGCGCTAATTGTGCTAATTTGTTATCCGGGAACGTCCAATTTTAAGCCGGAATGCTGCCCGATTTTCAAGGAAATTAATTCATTTTGGTCTTTAATTCAATTTTGGGCAACATTCCGTCCCTCTTTGACTTCCCCGATTTACATTTCTCATTGTGAACTTGAACCACAACTTTTCTTTTCATTTTGCATAAATATCATCATATTCTAATCCATTTTTCTAACCTCATTAATTTCTTTAACCATCTAACTTCTGCTTACTCTTTAACAATTCTTTCAAAATTATGATGATATTCTTGCATTGTGAATATGAGTTGCTATTTTTAATGGAACTTGCTTCTTTGGTTCATTTGTTCACTTTTGCAACATCAAGGTTGTTTCTTTTTGTCATTTGTCTCCTGAACATGCTTTATTTGTTAATTGCTAAATGTCTTATATATCCTATCATATTTTTCAGGATGTCTGACAAAGGCAAAGCCATAGCCACTACCTCCAAAAAGAGAAAACACTCTACCCCTTCTCTTCCTTCCACATATAAGAATTATGCCAAGAACCCTTTAAATGATGTGGATAAAGAGAATCAGCAGTTACCTTCAACCAATCCTGAAAAATTCCCGAATCTCTACTGTGAGCTCCGGTTTTCTAAATATCGGACTACAAAGCTCAACATTGAGAAGAAGCTACTTCTCCCAATGGATGTGAGACGTTCCATTTCCGGTCGGATCATTGATTTGGGCATTGACTTTGTTGACCGAGATTTGGGGGATATCAATGTTTCTTGGGTGAAGGAATTCTACTGTAACTTCTTCCGTCCGACATTAGATTCGGTTCAGGTGAGGGGTAGGGAAATTATGATCACTGAGACTGCCATTGAGGAGGCACTACAGTGCAGGCATGTCTCGGATGAGTTGTGTGCCCATCAGCAGGCTGAGTTAGCCATACACAGTATGACCTTCGATTACGAGGCACTCAGGACTGTTATTGGGATACCAGAGGCTACTTGGGTTATGGATGCCAACAATACCAAGCCGAAAGGGATGTTGTTTACTCATTTGACTAGAGAGGCCAAGACTTGGCAGATGATCTTTGCCTGCTATGTCCTTCCCACCACCCATTTTTCTGAGATTCCTATGGAGATGCTTCTACTGATTGGGTGTGTTATGGAGGGGAAGGAGGTCTCCTTCCCTAGACTGATCAGACAGTGTATGTGGCGGGCGCATATTCGTGGCCTACTCCCATTTCCTACTTTGGTCACGAGTATGGCGGCCCTAGCCGAGGTGCCATGGTTGGATGATGATGTGCAACCCCCGCCCCCTGATGATGATGACAAGGAGGTTACTATTCCTTGGGGAGGTTGGGTGCACGAGAGGCCAGTTGCTAGACGCCGATCTCGGGCCAGAGCTTCCGTGGGGACACCTTCACCTTCTGCCCCTACAGCTGCCCCATCATCCTCTACAGCTGCAGCTCCTTCATCATCCACTGATCCACCAGCAGCACCCGAGCCTACATATCTCCTAGTCCAGCGCCTTTTCCGATTTTTAGAGCGCGAGAAGCGCCATATCAGACGCCGTTTGGATCGGATAGATCAGATGTTTGTGGTACAGGGCCTTGAGCTACCCCCTCTTCCCGACTCTCCAGCTTCTGATGATCAGGATCATCAGGAGGAGGTCGCGGAGGCGCCGGTTCAGCAGCATTCCCCTACCACTACAGAGCCACTGGAGATTCATGAGGAGCCGGTCCCACAGTCAGAGCCTGAGCCTATCGTTGTACCTCCCACTGATCCTCCGGTTTAGCATCGAGGACGATGCTTGGTTTTAAGTGTGGGGAGGATACCGGTAGCACTATTTGGGAACCGGTGAACTTTTTCAGCCTAGTTATCCTATTTTGCACATTTTGTATATAGTTGGATGCATTTTTAGTTGCTTTGGGATACTTTTATTGCTTATTTTGGATTTTAGTTATTTTGATACTTTTGGATATTTTAGATATTTTGGATATTTCAGCCTAGTTTTCCTTATGCATTTGCTTATCTTTGTTCTTAGTTTGTGGTTGTGATTAGAGATCATACTTTTAGTTACCCTTTTTGCATGATAAAAAAAAAATTGATTTTAATTGAAAAAGGAAAGGGTGAACTAAGAAAATTTTTGAATTTTTCAATCACAACAATGCTTATTCAAATAGTGAAAGTTTCCAAGAAGTTTAAATATAGGACATCAACCCAATTGATTGAAAGAAAATTTTTGGTAAGACTTGCTTGAATTTCATACTTTGTGAAGCATGTATTGAATTAAGAACACAAGCTTGTGAGACTTGAGCCTATTGATGTGGTTACATTTTATAACCACTTATTTTCCATTCTTGTGTGAAATTGCTCTCTTTCTATGATTGTAATCCTTGATTTGCTTGATTTTATATGTCCATTTATTTCTTGTATTTATGCATTTATATGATTGAGGCCATTACTTCATTAGCCACTTACCCAAATAGCCAACCCTTTATTCTCCATTGTTAGCCAATTTTGAGCCTATGCTTAACCAACTTATTCTCAAGTTAGCTCATTACAAGCCTAAGGCGGAAAACCAATGAAAAGCTCTTGTTTGGATCTTTGATTAGCCTAGGCTAGTGAGAGTGTTTATTATTCAAAGTTGGTGAGGCTTGGGAACATTGGATGAGATAAAAGGGGTAGTACACTTTCATGTTTAGGAATTGGGTACATACTCATGTATTGATTAAATGAATAAACCTTATGCATTGATGCTTTTGTATATAGTTTGACAAAAGAAAAAAAAAAGAGAAATAAAAGTGAAAATGAGAAAAATAAAAGGAAACAAAAGAAAAAAAAAGAAAAAAAAAAGAAGAAAAAAAGAAAGAAAAATAATAAAAAGGGGACAAAATGCCCCAAAGTGAAGTCAATAAAAAGAAATCAATGCATAGGTGTTATGAATTAAATAAGGATGCATGAATATGTAAGAAAAAGTGAAGAATGGGTAGTTAGAGTAGTTTGAATTTGTATAGGTCATTATATAGGTTAGGTGGGAAGGTCTATGCTAATCAAAGATTCAAATATTAGCCCACTTAACCATAAATGATCCTACCTTGACCCTAACCCCATTACAACCTAAATGAAAGACCTCATGATGAGTGTATGCATGCATTGAATAAATGTTGATTGTTAGAAGAAAATCAAATTTTGGAAAGCTTGATTAGAAGAGAATTGAGTGAATTGACCCTTAAACACTTGAGTGAATAGAGCGGATACACATATCCGGTGAGGGTTCAAAAGTTCAATCACATGTGTTCACCTATATTATCTATATTCTTGCAAGTTTAAATTCTTTTTGATGATTCAATACAATTGTGGTTGGAATTAATTCCTATTGCCTAGCCCTTGTGCTTACACAAGCTCTCTTGGCAATTTGATGTGTTTGAACTAAGCATTTACATTTGCTCTAGGTAGTTGCATTTAGATAGGACTCATATAGCTTAGTTGCATTCATTAAATGTCATCACCTTTAATTCCTTCTTATTTTAGCATGAGGACATGCTAAGGCTTAAGTGTGGGGAGGTTGACAAACCCCAATTTGACGGTTTGTTGTGTATTGAATTTAGAGTATTTTGATAACCTTTTGTCACATTTAGCCTATGAATTAGCATGGTTTTGTTATCTCTCCCATATTTGTGCTTAAGTGTAAAAACATGCTTTTTAAGCCTTATTATTGATGAATTCTAATTTCTCTTTGATTCCATAAGATGCCTTGATGTGTTTGGTAGTAATCTCAGGATGAAATAGGCTAGACATGGATCAAAGGAAGCAAGGAAGGAAGCATGCAAGTGGAGAGAAGCACTAAAAGCCAAAGAGCTGATCCAGGCCGTGCACGCGTACGCGCACAAGGCGCTCGCGCGCACATTGCGAAACAGTCCAAGGACGCGCACGCGTACCATGCGCGCACGCGCCGATGCTGGCACATGACTTCATTTATGTAACACGTGCCTGGCGATTTTGGAGAGGTTTCAGCAACCAACTTTGGCGCCAAAATGCACATAAAAGCCAAGGATTGAAGGGGATTGACAACACATGTTCATACACACATACACACACACTAGGATTAGTTTTAGTTTAGTTTTCTAGAGAGAGAAGCTCTCACTTCTCTCTAGAATTAGAATTAGGATTAGGTTTAGGTTAATCTCTCTTCTTAGATCTAGGTTTAATTCATGCTTTGATTCAATTTTCCCTTGTCAATTCTCAATCTTCTCATCTCTCTCTCTCTTTCTAGTTATGTGTTTCTATAATTGTAGTTCTTCATTTTGTTTTGGATAGATTGTTGTTCTTTAGTTTCATTTCAATAATGCAATTTGAGGTAATTCATGATAATTGTGATTTCCTTGATTGTTGTGTTACGTCTTTGAAATAATTGTTGTTAGATTTTGTTCTTGTTGTTGATTTACTATGTTTTCCTTTTATGCCTTCCAAGTGTTTGATGAAATGCTTGGTTGGATTTTAGAGTAGGATTTTATACTCTTGGCTTGGAAAGGTAACTTAGGACCTCTTGAGTTACTAATGTCCAAGAGATTGATGATTGGGAGCCATTGACTCTAGTTCTCACTAATTGAATTAGTGGAGAGTTAGGACTTATGGACTAGGATTGATATAGCTCATTTGACTTTCCTTTACTACTAGTTAGAGGATGATTTAATGAGATTAATCCTTGCCAATTCTCATATTGTGGTTAGTGATTAGGATAGAGATCCTTGACCACCAACCCTTGCCAAGACCTTTTTAGCCCTTAGTTTACTTTCTTGCCATTTATCTTTCATGCTTCATATCAAAACCCCAAAATAACTCACAACCAATAACAAGACACTCTATTGTAATTCCTAGGGAGAACGACCCGAGGTCCAATACTTCGGTTTATAAATTTAGGGGTTTGTACTAGTGACAAACAACTTTTTGTACGAAAGGATTATTGTTTGGTTTAGAGACTATACTTTACAACGAGATTTCATTAGTGAAATTCTAAACCGTCAAAAATCTATTCGTCACGCATCACTCAGCATTTTTCGTACCACGCGTGCGCGTCGTCCACGCATTCGCGTCGTTTGTGCAGCTTCCAATCCATGTGGTCGCGTTAGGCACGCGAACGCGTCACTCTGATTTCTTCTATCTCGCGCGGTCGCGTGAGCCATGCGACCGCGTAACTTCTCGCTGGTCATCTCCTCAATTCCTTGTGTTCCTTCCATTTTTGCACGCTTCCTCTCCATTCTCTAAGCCATTCCTGCCCTGTGAAGACTGAAACACTTAACACACAGATCAAGGCATCGAATGGTAATAAGAAAGGATTAAGATTAGCTAAATTAAATACAATATAAACCAAAGAAGCATGTTTTCAATCATAGAACTAAACTAGGAAGGAATTGTAAAATCATGCAAATCCTATGAATAAGTGGGTGAAAAGCTTGATAAAACCACTCAATTAAATACAATATAAACCATAAAATAGTAGTTTATCAACCTCCCCATACTTAATCATTAGCATGTCCTCATGCTAAGCTCAAGGAGATAAAATAAATGAGTAGGGAAAAGCAGGACTCATGAAATACAACCTATGAATGTGAATGCAACTACATGATAAAATGATTCTCCCTACTTGGTGAAAAAGTAAATAAATCCTTCAAGAACAAGTATGAACTGGATTTCACTAATTCAAATCACAAAATACAATACAAATAACTTTCAAGAAGAAGATAGCTCATGAAAGCAAGGAACATAGAATTAAGCACTGAACCCTTACTGGTAGTGTATACCACTCTAGCTCTTCAAGTGTCTAGGGTCAATTCTCTCAATTCTCTACTAATCTTGCTTTCTATAGCTTGCTCTTCATCTAATAATTAACAAAAATTTAATGCACCAATACACAAATCAAGAAGTCTTTTAAGGGTTGTAATGGGATTAGGGTCAAGGTAGGATTGTATTTGGCCAAGTGGACTAAAATCTGAATCCTTAATTAACATAAAATTTCCACCTAACTTACGACAATCCATTCAATTAAAATGCAAAATCTAACATCCTATTAACTGTGTTTTCCACATATTCATGCATCCTAAATTTGAGTTCAGAACATATGCATTGATACCAACACTTACTTTGGGACATTTTGACCCTTTTATTATTTGCTTTTTTTTATTTTTCTTTTATTTTTCTCAATGCATATGATTAGAGTATTGAATGCAATAATATGTGCTAAACTATTATTTTGCACATTTTCACTAAAATATACAACACCCAATTACTCAAACCAAATATTTTCAAATCCAACTTCCCCACACTTAAATCATGAGCACGTTTACTAGTCTAAGCTAATAAAGGATTCAAATTAAGGACATTATTATTTTCTGCTTAGAGTTAGTAATGAGCTAAAGTAAAGAACAAATGGGTAAAATAGGCTCAAATTGGTTTGCAAAGGATAACGGAAGGGTAAGGCCATATGGGTATGTAAGCTTAGTGAAACAAGGCCTCAATCATATAAGTGCATGCATACATCAAACAATGGAAATATAGAATTAAGCAAGATAAAGATTACAATTTTAGAGAGAATAACACACACCAAAAATAAAATATTGGTTGATAAGATGCAACCAATCAAATAGGCTCAAAATCTCACTGGTTTTGTGTGTTCAAGCTCTAAACTATGTTCCAAAATAAAATTTTTTCATACAAGTTTTTTTTTTTCAAAAAGTTTTTAATTTAAATTAGTGAAATACTATAAAAAGTTTCTTGAAAAAGAAAATATTACTTCAACCAAGTGATAAAATATGCACAAAATCAAACAAACATGCAATCAAACATGCAAATGCAACAATGAAAATCAAAAATTGGTGTTGAGAAGAAAGTGACTAACCCACGGAGATCGGTATCGACTTCCCCACACTTAAAGGTTGCACCGTCCTCGGTGCATGCAAAGACGTGCAGGTGGCAGGGGTTGTGGTTCCTCAGCCGGTGCTCATTGTAGAGTCTTTCTCTTTACTCTTCCTGGTGGCCAGCCTGAAAAAGGGAGAAGAGAAAGGGACATGAAGTTAAAGGGATAGAGCAAGGGAGAGGGCAGTACTAGTAAGAATCATGCCAAAATAAAGAAGAATGTCGTTAACACATGGTCGCGATTCCATGAAATTAGGACATCAATGGAAGCATAGCATGATAAATTGAGGCAATTAAATGCAAGATGTTTATTGGCATGCTAGCAAAGGCATGAGTAGCGTAAATCAAGTATTAAAAGCCTTAATGTATTATTAGTCGTGAGAAACTAACAATAACGTTTGTATTGACAATTATATTTAATTAATAAAATATTGAAAAAGGTTTTGTGAAAAATAGGCATTAGAGTAGAAGGATAGAATAATTAAGAATGCACAATGCCATACAGGCTTTTTCACAAATACAAAGCATGCATATTAAATAAGGTATGGAAGGTATTAAATTGAACATGCAAGCACCCTAAAAAAATAATATATAATTGTCAAGCAATTTCTTAACAATCCAGAAGCAAAATAATGACCCAAATTAATTTTTCAACACCAATGAAGATAATTCAATGAATGAAAGTTTGCGAATAAATTGAATGAAATAAAATGGAAGTGAAGAGAGATGAGAAGTGAAAGAGATGAAGAAGAAGAAGAAAGTAAGAAAAGGAGGAAGAAAGAAGAAAAGATAGAAGAGATTAGGATTAGAGAAGAAAAATAAGATAATTGGCGCTAATATGGATAAGTTGTACAGCGCAGGTGACGTGGACGCGTGGTGCATACGATCGCGTGGGGTGTGATGAATTCAAGTGACGCGGACGCGTGACTCGATTTGTGCTAGTGGCGCGAGAGTAACCTCACGTACGCGCAACTTTCTGTTTAAATGCATTTTTGCCAAAAATCTAGGGTGACGCGGTCGCGTGGTTGACGCGATCATGTGGATGGCCTAAATTTGAAAACAAGGCAGACGCGTGGGGCACGCGTACGCGTGGCAGGGTTGGTGCTTCTAGCACGAGTCTAGCCCAATTCAAGCTCAACTTTCGGCCATACACCCTTTTTATGTCGATTTCAGGGCACGCGTTCGTGTGGGTGATGTGGACGTGTGGGAGGCATTTTTCCCACATGACGCGGACGCGTCAGCGACGCGGTCGCGTGGATCAATTTGTGCCAAAGGCACGCCTCCAGCCACGCTCTAGCGTGACTCTCTGTTCAATTTTGTTTTCTTCTCAATGCACCTATGACGCGGATGCGTCGGCGACGCTATCGCGTCGTGTGCGAATTATTTTTTTATGCAAGTATGTAGTTATGCAGTATGTAATGCTGATGCAAGTGCTTACGAATAACATCCAGGTTCTATATAACATAAGATTAAACAGTACGAAATAAAAGTTGAAAAAGAAACGACCATACCACGGTGGGTTGTCTCCCACCTAGCACTTTTAGTTAAAGTCCTTAAGTTGGACATTGGATGAGCTCCCTGTTATGGTGGCTTATGCTTAAATTCATCCAGAAATCTCCTCCAATGTTTGAAATGCCAACAGCCTCCGGGGTCCCAAACTAGGCAAGTGAAGCTTTGAGCAGCTTCAAACGGGTTCTTAGGCTCCCGGGGTGACGAACGTCAAAATAGATTCCAGGATCCCAAACTTTGCTTTTAAGTCCGCCTTCATTTTATTCTATATTTTTCCATCCAGGCGGTTTAGAAATTAGATTCTCACTAAGATGACCAAACATTTTCCAAGATCCATTCGATTGAACATGATACCAATCCGTGCACTTCGAGTTGAAGCATGGAACCTTATTGAACCTTGTGCACCAGCTCTGAGTACGAGCCATTTCCCTCTTACTCTTAAAGGCACAAAGAGCTCTAAGCTGGCCATCTGTTTCAAGTAAACCATATTCAAGTGGAAAAGTAAAGATGAAAGTCAAGAATTTTACCCACTTGAAGTTTGAGTTAGGTGGCGGTGGCCTTGGGATAAGTGTTTCCAGTGGTTCTGCAAGCTCTACTCTCTTGTGGTCTTCAGTGAATTTCTCCACTCCTTTGCAAACTTTTTCCATTCCAGCCATGTCCTGGTCAATGTCTTCCATATCTTCTTCATCACTTGAGTCATAATTAGGAGGTTGAAAAAGTTGACCTCTGGATCATCTTCATATTCACTTGGGGAAGATTCTTCTGTCTCAAAGAATTCACTTGCGGATGCAAGTTCATCACTCGGAGGACTCGACTGGTGACTATCATCATCAAGGAAACATGCATCTTGGGTTACTCCGTCCAGTTCTTCATAAGATATCTGCATCAGAGGCTGTGCAACATCTTCTTTAGCGTCAATTGTAACATCCTTGACGGGGTCTTCCATGACTCTGTATTCCCGTGGAAGTCCAGCATCTCCTAAATCTTCAACCAACTCTTCTTCTTCTACAAGGACAGCATCCTCTACTTGTTCCAATACGAAGTTATGCTCTATGCTGTCCACTGGAGCTTCTTGCGTCTTCTTTACACTACGTTCTTCATTAGATTCTCCACATGAAGCTATGGGAGTCTATTGAGTGTCTGAACGTCTTGAAGATAATTGATTTATTGCTTGCTCCAATTGATGAAGGGTTGCATTAAATTGGTTTACCGATTCTTCGAAGTGAACTTGTGATTCTTGGCTTGATGGTTATGGACGTGGTGCATAGGAGAGTGGTGGTTCTTGGGAGTAATTGGATTGGCGTTGGGGTGGATAAGGATCATGTGGTAGTGAATGGTAAAAAGAGACTTGTGAGTGTGGTTGTTCGAAGTTATGTTGAGGGGATGGTCTCTGAGCACAGGGTGGGGCTTGTTGGTAGCTATAAGGCGGTCCACCAAATCTATCAGTTGGGCATGCATTGTAGAATGGTCTCTGTCCATGATATCTAGGAGGATGTTGTTGCCTAAAGGGGTGATCAGATCCTCTTGGCTCCATCCATCTTTGATTGCTTAGACCTTGATGCACAGTCCTGTTATAGCTTCCATTCCTTCCAACAAAATTAGAACCAAACTTAAAGCGAGAGGGGTGAAAATTTATAGTAGTTATCAGAAATAAGGGGGAAAAATAGAAACAAAGACTAACAAAACAAAAATATTTTGAAAAGGATAAGATAAGATTTTGAAAAAGATAAGATAAGATGAAAAAGATATAATTTTTGAAAAAGAGAGGAAAATATTTTGAAAAAGATATGATTTTTTTTTTTTGAAAATGATTTGAATTTTGAAAAATAAGATAAGATAAGATAAAAATTTTAAAATAAAAATCTGAAATTTTTTTTGAAAAATATTTACAATAACCAATAATAAGGCACACGTTTGCAATTCCCCGGCAACGGCGCCATTTTGACGTTAGGATTTTTGCTAGTAAAGAATTTTGTAAAAATATAGTCGCGTTGTGAGTATAGATTCTAAACTAACAGAAAATCCCTTCGTACGAACATTTTGGTTGTCACAAGTAACAAACCCTTTTAAAATTGATAACTGAGTATTTAAACCTCGGGTCGTCTTCTCAAGGAATTGCAGGGAGCTATGTTCTTATTATTTGTTATGAGTCTTGTAAATTCGGGATTTTGAAAGTGAGGAAGAAGTATGTTAAATGACAAGTAAAATAAATAAATTATTGTAAAATAAACTCTTGGCAAGATATGAGAAATTGGAAGTCATATCCTAGTTATCCTTATCAGATATGATGAGAATTGGGTTTTAATCCCACTTAGTTAACCCTTACTAAAGCAAAGGAAAGTCAGGTGGACTAATTAGTTTGATCCTCAAGTCCTAGTCAATCCCTGTGGAAGACTAGCTTTAGAGCGATCTAGATCAATTAGAATCTGCCAATTTCAACCGCTGTTGAGTTTGACAACTCAAGAGTTACCAATTAATCAACTAAAGCCAAAAGGGAATAAAATCTACTTGAATGAAAATAATTTGGATAGAGCCCAAGCATCAATAACATAAATTAGAGAAAATAATCATAAGGCTGAAATACCTCAAATTATATTAATTAAAATAAAATCAATCCAAACATGAAGAGTCATAAGCCAAATAGGCAACATCAATAATCAACAATTAAAAGAAGTCGAAATAAAAAGATATTGAACCTGATAGAAAGATGAGATAAAAATATTCCTAAGTTCTAAAAATCCTAATCCTAATCCTAAGAGAGAGAGGAAAGAACCTCTCTCTCTAAAAACTACATCTAAAACTGTGAAAAGTGAATTATGAAAAGCATGTTGAGTCTCTGCATGTTTCCTGACTTTAATCTGTGTTTCTGGGCTGAAAACTGGGTTGAAATGCGGCCCAGAATCTCTGCAAGTGACTTTTGTAATTCTGCAGATCACGCACGTCACGCGTCTGAGTCGTCCATGCGATTGCGTCACTCAGCATTTTTCGTACCACACGTGCGCGTCGTCCATGCATTCGCGTCGTTTGTGCAGCTTCCAATCTGCGCGGTCGCGTCAGGCATGCGAACACGTCACTCTGATTTCTTCCATCTCACGCGGTCGCGTGAGACATGCTACTGCGTGACTTCTCGCTGGTCATCTCCTCAATTCCTTGTGTTCCTTCAATTTTTGCACGCTTCCTCTTCGTTCTCTAAGCCATTCCTGCCCTATGAAGCCTGAAACACTTAACATACAGATCAAGGCATCGAATGGTAATAAGGGAGGATTAAGATTAGCTAAATTAAGACTAAAGAAGCATGTTTTCAATCATAGAACTAAATTAGGAAGGAATTGTAAAATCATGCAAATCCTATGAATAAGTGGGTGAAAAGCTTGATAAAACCACTCAATTAAATACAATATAAACCATAAAATAGTGGTTTATCAAGGAGTTAAAAAGAGCTCTTACCACGGCACCAATTGTGAGGGGCCCTGATTGGACGCAACCGTTCGAGATCATGTGCGATGCGTCAAATCATGCCGTAGGTGCCGTGCTTGCACAGCACGATGGTAAACTCCCTTACATCGTTGCTTACTCCTCAAAGACCTTGGATGCGGCACAATCCAACTATACCACTACCGAGAAAGAGCTTTTAGCCATTGTTCATGCATTAGATAAGTTTCGTTCATACTTGCTAAGTTCTAAGATAGTGGTATACACGGATCATGCAGCTTTAAAGTATTTGTTGACAAAGAATGAGTCAAAACCTAGGCTCTTACGTTGGATCTTGCTCTTGCAAGAATTTGACATTGAGATTAGGGATCGAAGTGGGTCACAGAATCTAGTTGCGGACCATCTAAGCCACCTTAAAAATCTTAAATATGACCTATTTTCGATTGATGACTCATTCACTTTGGATAGTTTGCATGCTGTTTCGGATAGTTTTCCTTGGTTTGCTCCTATGGTGAACTACTTGGTTGCTAAGATTTACCCTCCCAACTTTTCAAAACACCAAAGAGATAAGTTGAGAAGTGATTCCAAATACTATATTTGGGATGGCCCTCACTTGTGGAGGAGGGGAGTAGACCAAGTAATTCGTAGATATGTCCCAAAATCTGAAATCCAACCCATTCTTAAGTCTTGTCATTCGTCCGAGTTTGGTGGCCACTTTGGCTCACAACGGACGGCTAAAAAGGTTTTGGATTGTGGATTCTGGTGGGCAACACTATTCAAGGATGCTAACCAATTTTGTGTGTCATGTCACTAATGTCAGAAGTCGGGAAATGCATCCCAAAGGGATGAAATGCCTCAACAACCGATCTTATTTTGTGAAATCTTTGATGTATGGGACATAGACTTTATGGGGCCATTTTCTAACTTAAGTGGGTACTTGTATATTTTGTTGGCGGTTGACTACGTCTCAAAGTGGGTAGAAGCGATACCTACTCGCCTTGATGACGCTAATGCTGTGATTTCTTTTATTAAAAATAATATTGTGTGCCGCTATGGGTCGCCACGAGCAATCGTGAGCGACTAAGGTTCCCACTTTTGTAATAGGAAGGTAGAAGCACCACTCAAGCGCTATGGGATATCACACAAGGTTTCAATTGCATATCACCCCCAGACAAATGGGCAAGCGGAAGTATCCAACCGAGAGATTAAGCGAATTCTGGAGAAAGTGGTAAATATACAAAGGAAGGACTGGAGCTCTCGGTTGGGAGATGCACTATGGGCATATAGGACGGCCTATAAGACCCCGTTAGGAATGAGTCCCTTTTGAGTTGTCTATGGTAAGGCATGCCACCTTTCGGTGGAAGTTAAGTACAAAGCATATTAGGCGGTGAAGCAGTGTAATATGGACATCACCAAGGCGGGTGTAGCCCAGAAATTACAATTGGAGGAGCTTGAATGTCTTAGAATGGAGGCATATGAGAATGCCCAGATTTACAAGGAAAAGACTAAGGCGTTTCATCCATGATCACCATATACAGAAGAAGGATTTTCTTGAATGTGACGAAGTTCTCCTCTACAACTCAAGGCTCAGATTCATGCCTGGAAAGCTCTGTTCAAGATGGGAATGTCCCTTCAAAGTGAAGGAGGTTAAGCCCTATGGTGTAGTAGAATTGTTTGTCCTCAAAGTGAGGCAACCTTCAAGGTGAATGGCCATAGAGTGAAGAAATACCATGGTTACAAGTCACCTAAGGAAGTGGAAGTGCTCCTACTTGAGGATGCACCAAAAGGAGAGAAAGCTTAAGCTTAGGACTATCCAACTTAAGGACGTAAAACAAAAGTGCTAGGTGGGAGACACCCCACCACGTATGATCGTTCTTGTATATATTTTCTTACTTCTGGCCTTAGATTCTTTATGAAATTTGTGCTTTTTGATGTTGTTGAGCTTGTTTTGGGATGTTTTGATATGATAGGTTTTGTTGAATTTGTTAGATTGTTGTGGTATTCATTAAAATTTTATTAATCTTGGAAAATTTTGTTGTATTGGTTGTGTTGAGGAAAATGCTTCATCTTGAGTATTGTATGATTTTGTGAGTGTTTTCTCAACTTATCTAGTTGATTGAATGCCAAGAATGTGCTAAATTGCATTTTTCTATGTTGTTGAAAAAAAAGTGGCCGTGGGGGGGGGGGGAGGGGATCCGCGCGCAAACATGCTGTGCGCGTGCGCGTCGGCATGGTTTCACAACTCCTGGTACAAAAACCAGAGAGTTGTGCGCACATTATACCTACTTTGTGTCAGGCAACCCACGCGTAACTGTGCTTGATGCCTGCGCGTCCCTTGATTTCTCGCCAACCCGCGTGCAAGTGTATTGTGCGCGCGCGCGCCGATTCTGCACTCTCTGGTATAAAAACCAGAGAGTTATGCCCGGTTTGTGCCTATTCTGTGCCTGCCACCCGCGCGCGAGCGCGTATGACGCGACTGCGTCGGTCACAAAGTTGAACATGCAGGCGCAAGCGTGCTGTGCGCGTACGCGTAACCTGTTCTGCATGCCACTAGTGGTGCAGAAACCCGAGAGTTAGGCCTACCTTGTGCCAACTTTGCACCTAGGCACAACTATCCTCACGCGTACGCGTCCCTCACTTCTCTAGATATCGACGCGCAAGCGTGCTGTGCGCGCGTGCATCGATCGTTCGACACACTTTTATAACTTGCACGCCTTCTTTCTTCCTTTCTTCAATCCCTTTCTTTCTTCCATCTTCCTTCTTCCATCACCTTTCTTTCTCTTCTCCTACCTTCCACTGTTGTCTTCGGCCACTTACCGGCGACCGCCACCACCTCTGGTGGCACTTATATCTCCTTTCCCCCCTCTCTCATTTTCTACCAACATGCCACCTTGCTCTCTTCCCCTCTCAAGGTTCTACTTCTTCTACCTCTCATCTCTTGCTTTCTTTTGAAATTTTCTTCATATAGTTGCATGTTCTTTTGTTGCTCTCTTATTTTTTTCTTTTAGTTACATGATTTTATTACTTGGTTTTTTCTTGTTTACTTTCCCTCTTTTCTTATTTTTCCATGGATGTTGAACTTGAGTTTTACCTTGCTTTGGTAGATCCTTTTGTTATCTTTTGATGTCTTTGTAATTATGTGGTGTTGTGTTGTTGTTTGGTATTTCATTTTCTGGCTTTACTTGCTTGAGTTCTTCATATTTGTTCATTGCTTGTACATTGCACGCCAAGTGTTCAAGGAAATGCACTTATACCTATTTGGTTCATTTTGATCTTACATTCTCAATTTGGTGTTTCCCACTCATACACTTGCTCTCTTTTAAGTGCATTGAGCTTAATTTACTCCATGATTGCCAACTTAATGCTAATTTACCATGACTTCTTTCTCTATTTTTGATGCTCGAGTTTATCCCTCTCATGCCTTATTGCATGCCATACTCACTCTTGCATCCCATGCCGAGTGTTTTGACCCATGTTTCTATAATTGTTTTGATCATACGTGCAGCTGTCATGTCCTCAAGGCATGTAATTTCTCTTCGGGCACTACTTCCTACTTGCATGTATTTTCTATGAGTTGATACTTTGGGTTTAGTGTTTCCCCTTTTCCTTTCTTTTCTAGGATGGCCACCAAGAAAAGCAAGGAGAAGGCATCAAAGAAACTAGCCACAAGGAGGTCACCCCAAAAATCAACCTCTAAGGCGCACCCTACATTAGGAGCTAAACCCCTCTCTAAGAAGGCGAAAACAACAGCTCCTATTGATGAAAAAAAGAAGAGCAATCCGGCAAGGGATTCCTCAAGATTACCTAACCGCTTTTGTGAACTTGTGTTCCCCGCCATGGTTGGGAAAAAATACCATCCCAAGCACCTACTAGCACCTTCGGACCACATTGCTCATTGTATTCTACCCGTATTGAGCGGCGAGGATGAGAGTCTCTCCTAAGGAAACCACAAAAGTCCAACCTCTCGTGGGTGGTAGAGTTCTACAATAATTACCATCTCTCTTCCCTTCAGTCACTATACGTGTGCCAAAAGCAAGTCCCGGTTTCAGAAGAGGCTATTCAGCGAGTGCTTAATGTTTTATCGGTACCAGAAGAAGTGGATGGTTACCAAGAAGCTCTGCGCCAGCATGATGACTTTGGTTTTGTTTTCAATTAGAACTCGGTTCTTCGAGTCATTACTGAGCCAGAGACATTTTGGACCCAAGGACGACTCCGGATGCGACCCAAATGCATTGATGCACGCTACCTCACTGTGGAGGCTAGGGCTTGGGCATAGATCCTATCTCACTATGTGATACCTAGCACCCACAAGTCGTCTTTCATGGCGGACCACACCCAACTTGTTTGGTGTATTCTCCCTGAGAGGCCGGTTGATGAGCGGATAATTTATACGCTTTTTGGCATTGTTTTTAGGTAGTTTTTAGTAAGTTCAAGCTACTTTTAGGGATGTTTTCATTAGTTTTTATGTTAAATTCACATTTCTGGACTTTACTATGAGTTTGTGTGTTTTTCTGTGATTTCAGGTAAATTCTGGCTGAAATTGAGGGACTTGAGCAAAACTCTGAAAAAGGCTGACAAAAGGACTGCTGATGCTGTTGGAATCTGACCTTCCTGCACTCGAAATGGATTTTCTGGAGCTACAGAACTCCAAATGGCGCGCTCTCAACGGCTTTGGAAAGTAGACATCCAGAGCTTTTCAGCAATATATAATAGTCCATACTTTGTTCGGAAATTGACGACGTAACTTGGCGTTGAACGCCAAGTACATGCTGCTGTCTGGAGTTAAACGCCAGAAAAACGTCATGATCCGGAGTTGAACGCCCAAAACACGTTATAACTCGGAGTTCAACTCCAAGTAAAGCCTCAGCTCGTGGATAGATCAAGCTCAGCCCAAACATACACCAAGTGGGCCCCGGAAGTGAATTTATGCATCAAATACTTACTCATGTAAACCCTAGTAGCTAGTCTAGTATAAATAGGATAAGTTACTATTGTATTAGACATCTTTGGTCTCAGTTTTGTTTTATTCTTCATCTTAGGAGACTATTGATCACATTCAGGGGGCTGGCCATTCGGCCATGCCTGAACCGTTTGCTTATGTATTTTCAACAGTGGAGTTTCTGCACACCATAGATTAAGAGTGTGGAGCTCTGCTGTACCTCAAGTTTCAATACAATCACTATTACTTTTTATTCAATTCCCTTTTATTCTTATTCCAAGATATACACTACACTTAACTTTGATGAATGTGATGATCCGTGACACTCATCATCATTCTCACCTATGAACGCACGTGACTGACAACCACTTCCGTTCTACCTTAGGTCGGGCGCATATCTCTTAGATTCCCCAACAGAATCTTCGTGGTATAAGCTAGATAGATGGCGGCATTCATGAGGATCCGGAAAGTCTAACCTTGTCTGTGGTATTCCGAGTAGGATCCTGGGAATCAGGAAAGTCTAACCTTGTCTGTGGTATTCTGAGTAGGATTCCGGTATTGAATGACTGTGACGAGCTTCAAACTCCTAAAGGCTGGGCATTAGTGACAGACACAAAAGAATCAATGGATTCTATTCCAACCTGATTGAGAACCGACAGATGATTAGCCGTGCTGTGACAGAGCATAGGAACCTTTTCACTGAGAGGACGGGATGTAGCCATCAACCATGGGTGATGCCTCCAGACGATTAGCCGTGCAGTGACAGCGCATAGGATCATTTTCCCGAGAGGATCGAAAGTAGCCACTGATGATGGTGATGCCCTACATACAGCTTGCCATGGAAAGGAGTAAGAAGGATTGAAGGAAGAGTGAGTAGTGAAGTAGAGTTTCAAGAGGAGCACAGCATCTCCATACACCTATCTGAAATTCTCACTATTGATTTACATAAGTATTTCTATCCTTTTTATTTTCTATTTATTATTTATTTAAGAAAATCCATAATCAATTGGTTAAATCCGCCTAACTGAGATTTACAAGGTGACCATAGCTTGCTTCATACCAACAATCTCTGTGGGATCGACCCTTACTCGCGTAAGGTTTATTACTTGGACGACCCAGTACACTTGCTGGTTAGTTGAACGGAGTTGTGTCCACACGTGCCATAATAATGATTTCATACAACAACAAAGAATACTACATTGATGTGATCACAATTTCGTCCACCAAGTTTTTGGCACCGTTGCCGGGGATTGTTCGAGTATGGACAACTGACGGTTCATCTTGTTGCTCAGATTAGGTAATTTTCTTTTCAAAAATCTTTTTCAAAAATTTTTCTTTTATTTTTCGTTTTTCCAAAAATAATTTCGAAAAAAAATAATAAAAATACAAAAAAAAATCATAAAATCATAAAAACCAAAAAATATCTTGTGTTCTTGTTTGAGTCTTGAGTCAATTTTTAAGTTTGGTGTCAATTGCATGTTTTTGAAATTTATGCATTATTTTTTCGAGAATTTCATGCATTCATAGTGTTCTTCATGATCTTCAAGTTGTTCTTGGTAAGTCTTCTTATTTGATCTTGATGTTTTCTTGTTTTGTATCTTTTGTTGTTTTTCATATGCATTTTTCGTTTGTTAGAGTCCATGCATTAAAGATTTCTAAGTTTGGTGTCTTGCATGTTTTCTTTGCATCAAAAATTTTTCAAAATTATGTTCTTGATGTTTGGTGCACGAAATTGCAATCACACTTTTGCAATCCCGCACTACTAACCAGCAAGTGTACTGGGTCGTCCAAGTAATACCTTGCGTGAGCAAGGGTCGATCCCACAGAGATTGTCGGCTTGAAGCAAGCTATGGTTATCTTGTAAATCTTAGTCAGGATATCAGAAATTATCAGGATTGATTGTGAAAAGCAAAAGAACATGAAATGATTACTTGGTTTGCAGTAATGGAGAATAGGTTGAGGTTTGGAGATGCTCCATCTTCTGAATCTCTGCTTTCCTACTGTCTTCTTCTTCAAACACGCAAGTCTCCTTCCATGGCAAGCTATATGCAGGGTTTCACCGTTGTCAATGGCTACCTCCCATCCTCTCAGTGAAAGCGATTGCATATGCTCTGTCACAGCATAGCAGAATTCATCTGTCGGTTCTCAATCAGGCCGGAATAGAATCCAGTGATTCTTTTGCGTCTGTCACTAACGCCCCGCCTTCAGGAGTTTGAAGCACGTCACAGTCATTCAGTCATTGAATCCTACTCAGAATACCACAGACAAGGTTTAGACCTTCCGGATTCTCTTGAATGCCGCCATCAGTTTAGCTTATACCACGAAGATTCCGATTAAAGAACCCAAGAGATAACTACTTAATCTAAGGTAGAACGGAGGTGGTTGTCAAGCACACGTTCATAGTTGAGAATGATGATGATTGTCACAGATCATCACATTCATCCGGATTAAGAACAAGTATTATCTTAGAATGGAAGCAAGCATGATTGAATGAGAAACAGTAGTAATTGCATTAATCCATCAAGACACAGCAGAGCTCCTCACCCCCAACCATGGGGTTTAGAGACTCATGCCGTGGAAGAAAACGTGTAAAAATGTCATAAGGTCATCAAAAGGTCCTGATACAATGTCAAAAGATCCTATTAATAGTAAACTAGTAGCCTAGGGTGTACAGAAATGAGTAAATGACGTAAAAATCCACTTCTGGGTCCACTTGGTGTGTGCTTGGGCTGAGCAATGAAGCTTTTATGTGTAGAGACGTTTTCTGGAGTTAAACGCCAGTTCTCATGCCAGTTTGGGCGTTTAACTCCAAATTTTATGCCAGTTCCGGCGTTTAACGCTGGAATTTCTGAGGCTGTTTTGCCATGCCGGTTTGGGCCATCAAATCTTGGGCAAAGTATGGACTATCATATATTGCTGGAAAGCCCAGGATGTCTACTTTCCAATGCCGTTGAGAGCGCGCCAATTGGGCTTCTGTAGCTCCAGAAAATCCACTTCGAGTGCAGGGAGGTCAGAATCCAACAGCATCTACAGTCCTTTTTGGTCTCGGAATCAGATTTTTGCTCAGAATCCTCAATTTCAGCCAGAAAATACCTGAAATTACAGAAAAACACACAAACTCATAGTAAAGTCCAGAAAAGTGAATTTTAGCTAAAAACTAATAAAAATATACTAGAAACTAACTAGATTATACTAAAAACATACTAAAAACAATGCCAAAAAGCATACAAATTATCCGCTCATCACAACACCAAACTTAAATTGTTGCTTGTCCCCAAGCAACTGAAAATCAAAATAGGATAAAAAGAAGAGAATATACTATAGACTCCAAAATATCAAGGAAACATAGTTCCAATTAGATGAGCGGGACTAGTAGCTTTTTGCCTCCGAACAGTTTTGGCATCTCACTCTATCCCTTGAGGTTCAGAATGATTGGCGTCTATAAGAACTCAGAACTCAGATAGTGTTATTGATTCTCTTAGTGGAGCATAATGATTCTTGAACATAGCTAGTGTATGAGTCTTGGCTGTGGCCCAAAGCACTCTGTCTTCCAGTATTACCACCGGATACATTCATGCCACAGACACATAATTGGGTGAACCTTTTCAGATTGTGACTCAGCTTTGCTAAAGTCCCCAATTAGAGGTGTCCAAGGTTCTTAAGCACACTCTTGTTGCCTTGGATCACAACTTTATTTCTTTCTTTTTCTTTTTCTTTTCTTCTTCTCTTTTCTTTTTTTTTCGAAATTTTTTTTTGTATCCACTGCTTTTTCTTGCTTCAAGAATCAGTCTAATGATTTTTTTAGATCCTCAATAACAGTTCTCTTTTTCCTCCTTCTTTCAAGAGCCAACAATTTTTTAACATTCTCAAAACAACAAATTCAAGAGACATATGCACTGTTCAAGCATTCATTCAGAAAGCAAAAAGTATTGTCACCACATCAAACTAATTCAACTAGTTTCAATGATAAATTTTGAAATCCTGTACTTCTTGTTCTTTTGTGATTAAAGCATTTTTCATTTAAGAGAGGTGATGGATTCATAGGACATTCATATCTTTAAGGCATAAAATTTCAATTTTATTAATTATGAATTAAAACAAGACAAAAAAAAATAGATATAAAATGAAACTAAAAAAAAACGAAAAATAAAAACAAAACAAAGGAAAAAAAACGCAAACATAGGCTCCTAATGATAGAGGTTTTCACAGAGTTAGGACTCAACAACCTTGATTTTGAGAAGTGGATGCTCCCTCAGCTTGAGAGGAGAACTTTTGGCGTTTCAATTCTTGGAGTTCACGCCCCTGCTTCTCTTGTTCCTTCAGCAATTTGCAGAGCATGCAGTTCTGATTCTGCTGTTCTTCCTTCAGTTGCTCCATAGTCTCTTGCAGCTTGTTAATAGATGCTTCTAGGCTGGTCCAGTAGTCAATTCTTGGGAACTCAGGGAGGAATTCCTGTGCCCTCCTCTTGATAGAGTTGTCTTGCACTTGTCCTTCCATTGACTTCTTGGTGATTGGGTGTTCAATGGGTATGAACTCATCTACTCCCATCTTCACCCCAGCCTCTTTACAGAGCAAGGAAATCAAGCTTGGGTAAGCCAGTTTGGCTTCAGAAGAATTCTTGTTTGCAATTGTATAGATCTCACAAGCAATCACATGATGAACCTCCACTTCTTTTCCAAGCATAATGCAATGAATCATCACTGTCCTCTTGATGGTGACCTCAGAACGGTTGCTAGTGGGCAATATGGAATGCCCAATAAAGTCTAGCCAACCTCTTGCAATTGGCTTGAGGTCTCCCCTCTTGAGTTGGTTTGGGACACCCTTTGAATTGGTTATCCACTTAGTCCCAGGGAGGCATATGTCCTCTAGAACTTGATCCAACCCTTTATCTACTCTCACCATCCTCCTATTGAAGGAATCAGGATCATCTTGCAGTTGAGGTAGTTTGAAGATTTCTCTTATTTTGTCCAGATGGAAGTACATAACTTTCCCTCTGACCATGGTTCTGTAGGTATGGTAAGCAGTTCCAGTCATTCTCTGCTTATCTGTTAGCCACAGATTAGAGTAGAATTCCTGAACCATGTTCCTTCCAACCTTTATTTCAGGATTGGTCAGAACTTCCCATCCTCTGTTTCGAATTTGCTCTTGGATCTCCGGATATTCATCTTCTTTCAAATCAAATTTAACTTCCGGGATCACTGACCTCAGACCCATTATTTTGTGATAATGGTCTTCATGTTCTTTGGTTAAGA
This sequence comes from Arachis hypogaea, assembly GCF_003086295.3. Classification (NCBI taxonomy): domain Eukaryota; kingdom Viridiplantae; phylum Streptophyta; class Magnoliopsida; order Fabales; family Fabaceae; genus Arachis; species Arachis hypogaea. Next base: position 66,119,915 of record NC_092040.1, on the reverse strand, counting down.
ACTTCTCTTGAATCCAAAGATTCTTTGGATTAGTCTCTTTCTTTCCTCTTGAGTTGGTTTGTTTTCCCTTAGGAGCCATGATCTTGATGAATCTTGGCTTAGTGATCACGGAAAAGCACACCAAACTTAGAGGTTTTGCTTGTCCTCAAGCAAAAAGAGAAGAAAGAAGAGAAGAGAGAGAGAGAGGAAGAGGAAATTCGAATGGTGTGGTGGAAAGAGGAAGCCAAACACGAATTTATAAGGTGAGGGGGAGAGTATTTTCGAAAAAAAAAGAGAGATTTGAAAGGAGATTTGAGAAGATATAAAAAAAATTGAGAAAAGGGTGAGTTTTTGAAGAAGATTTGGGATTAATTTGAAATAGATTTGAAAAATGGTTTTGATTTGTGAAGATTTGAAAGTGAATGATGAAAGGTTGAAGTGCATTGATGTAGAAGAGTATGGGTAAAAAGAGGAAAGTTTGAAAAAATTTGAGTTGAAAACAAAAATGTGGTCCCCCCACCTTTCTGGCGTTAAACGCCCAGAATGGCACCCATTCTGGCGTTTAACGCCCATATGGCACCCCTTTTGGGCGTTTAACGCCCAGCCAGGTGCCCTGGCTGGCGTTAAACGCCAGAAAGTCTTTATCACTGGGCGTTTTTTCAAAACGCCCAGGATGCTGCACACCTGGCGTTAAACGCCCAGAATGGTGCCCATTCTGGCGTTTAACGCCCAAAATGGCACCATTCCTGGCGTTAAACGCCCAGAATGGTACCCATTCTGGCGTTTAACGCCCAAAATGCACCTTACTGGCGTTTTTTCGCCAGTAAGCTCATTTTCTCTGCTTTTTGAGCTGAATCCTTCTGTAACTCTGTGAATTCCTTCATTTTTGATATTTGCCTCTGTAAGAACTAATCATACAACCTACTAATGACTGGGTTGCCTCCCAGCAAGCGCTTCTTTACTGTCTTTAGCTGGACTTTCACTGAGAATCACTCAAGCCTCAGTTTTGAGCATTCCTGCTCAAAATTTCCTTCAAGATAATGCTTGATTCTCTGTCCATTAACAATGAACTTCTTGTCAGAATCAATATCCTAAAGCTCAACATATCCATATGGTGACACTCCTGTAATCACATATGGACCCCTTCAACGGGATTTGAGTTTTCCTGGAAACAGTCTGAGCCTAGAGTTGAAGAGCAGAACTTTTTGTCCTGGCTCAAAGACTCTGGTTGACAACTTCTTGTCATGCCATTTCTTTGCCTTTTCCTTATAAATTTTTGCATTTCCAAAGGCATTGAGTCTGAACTCCTCTAGCTCATTTAGCTGGAGCAATCTTTTTTCACCAGCTAACTGTGCATCCATGTTTAGGAATCTGGTTGCCCAGTAGGCTTTATGTTCCAGTTCCACAGGCAAATGACAGGCCTTCCCATACACCAGTTGGTATGGAGAGGTTCCTATAGGAGTCTTGAATGCTGTTCTGTATGCCCACAGAGCATCATCCAAGCTCTTTGCCCAATCCTTTCTACGGGCCATCACAGTCCGTTCTAGGATTCTCTTTAGCTCTCTGTTAGAGACTTCAGCTTGCCCATTTGTCTGTGGATGATACGGAGTTGCCACTTTGTGGCTAATTCCATATCTAACCATAGCAAGGTGTAGCTGTTTATTGCAGAAATGAGTGTCCCCGTCACTGATTAGCACTCTGGGAACCCCAAACCTGCTGAATATGTTTTTCTGGAGGAATTTCAGTACGGTCTTTGTATCATTAGTGGGTGTAGCAATTGCTTCTACCCACTTAGATACATAGTCCACTGCCACCAGAATGTAAGTGTTTGAGTATAATGGTGGGAATGGCCCCATGAAGTCAATTCCCCATACATCAAACAATTCTATCTCTAATATCCCTTGTTGAGGCATGGCATATCCATGAGGCAGGTTACCAGCTCTTTGGCAACTGTCACAGTTACGCACAAACTCTCGGGAATCTTTATAGAGAGTAGGCCAGTAGAAGCCACATTGGAGGACTTTAGTGGCTGTTCGCTCACTTCCAAAATGTCCTCCATACTGTGATCCATGGCAGTGCCATAGGATCCTTTGTGCTTCTTCTCTGGGTACACACCTGCGGATCACTCCGTCAGCACATCTCTTAAAGAGATATGGTTCATCCCAGAGGTAGTACTTGGCATCTGAAATTAATTTCTTTCTCTGCATGTAACTGTACTCTTTGGGTATGAACCTCACAGCTTTAAAATTTGCAATATCTGCAAACCATGGAGCTTCCTGAATGGCAAATAGTTGCTCATCTGGGAAAGTCTCAGAAATCTCAGTAGAAGGGAGGGACGCCCCAGCTACTGGTTCTATTCGGGACAGATGATCAGCTACTTGGTTCTCTGTCCCTTTTCTGTCTCTTATTTCTATATCAAACTCTTGCAGAAGCAACACCCATCTTATAAGCCTGGGTTTTGAATCCTGCTTTGTGAGTAGATATTTAAGAGCAGCATGGTCAGTGTACACAACCACTTTGGATCCCACTAGATAGGATCTAAACTTGTCAATGGCATAGACCACTGCAAGTAACTCTTTTTCTGTGGTTGTGTAGTTCTTCTGTGCGTCATTTAGAACACGGCTGGCATAGTAAATGACGTGCAGAAGCTTGTTATGCCTCTGTCCCAACACTGCACCAATGGCATGGTCACTGGCATCACACATTAGTTCAAATGGCAATGTCCAATCTGGTGCAGAGATGACTGGTGCTGTGACCAGCTTAGCCTTCAGGGTCTCAAATGCCTGCAGACACTGTGTGTCAAACACAAATGGTGTGTCAGCAGCTAACAGGTTACTCAGAGGTTTTGCAATTTTTGAAAAGTCCTTTATAAACCTTCTGTAGAACCCTGCATGCCCCAGAAAGCTTCTGATTGCCTTAACATTGGCAGGTGGTGGTAATTTTTCAATTACCTCTACCTTTGCCTTATCCACCTCTATTCCCTTGTTTGAAATTTTGTGCCTAAGGACAATTCCTTCAGTCACCATAAAGTGACATTTCTCCCAGTTTAAAACCAGGTTAGTCTCTTGGCATCTTTTCAAGACAAGTGCTAGGTGATTAAGACAGGAGTTAAATGAGTCTCCATATACTGAAAAGTCATCCATGACGACTTCCAGAAATTTTTCTACCATATCTGAGAAGATAGAGAGCATGCACCTCTGAAAGGTTGCAGGTGCATTGCACAGACCAAAAGGCATCCTCCTATAGGCAAACACGCCAGAAGGACAAGTGAATGCTGTTTTCTCTTGGTCCTGAGGATCTACTGCAATTTGGTTGTAGCCTGAATAGCCATCCAAAAAGCAGTAATAGTCATGGCCAGCTAGTCTTTCTAGCATTTGGTCTATGAATGGTAAAGGAAAATGATCCTTTCTGGTGGCTGTATTGAGCCTTCTGTAGTCAATACACATGCGCCACCCTGTGACTGTCCTTGTAGGAACCAGTTCATTTTTTTCATTATGAACCACTGTCATGCCCCCCTTTTTGGGAACAACTTGGACAGGGCTCACCCAGGGGCTATCAGAAATAGGATAAATAATCCCAGCCTCTAGTAATTTAGTGACCTCTTTCTACACCACCTCCTTCATGGCAGGATTTAGCCTCCTCTGTGGTTGGACCACTGGTTTGGCATTATCCTCCAATAGGATCTTGTGCATGCATCTAGCTGGGCTAATGCCCTTAAGATCACTTAGGTAGCGTTTGGTGGAGAGACAGATACTGAAAGAATGAGACTGAGAGACAGAGATTAAGAGACAGAGACTGAAATAAGTTTTAGTATTCTGTTTGGTGCCAAGTGAGAGACAAAAATTGAAACAAGAATAAAATTCTAATTTAATTTACACAAAGGATAAAATTGGAATTAATTAATTAAAATGAGAGTATTTTAGGTATAAAATGTTATTAAAGTTTCAGTCTTTGTTTCTAAAAATATCAGTCCCCTGTGTCCCTACATTTTGGAGGCACTGAAATACTGAAATTTTGGGGACAGAGACAGAAACTTTAGTACCAGTCTCTGAGCCAACAAACATGATACTGTGTCTCAGTCTCTCAGTCTCTGTCCCAGTACTGCAAAACAAACGCTACCTTATGGACCACCCAAGAGCTGTCTTGTGTGTCCTTAGCACTTGAATCAGTGCTTCCTCTTCCTGTGAATTTAAAGCAGAGCTTATAATCACTGGAAAAGTTTCACCCCCTCCCAGAAATGCATATTTCAGGGATGGTGGTAGTGGTTTGAGTTCAGGCTTGGGAGGCTTATCCTCCTCCTGAGGAATTTTCGAAAATTCCTTTGCCTCCTCTAGTTCTTCTTGATCAGGTTGAGCATCTTTGAAGATGTCCTCAAGCTCTGATTCTAGGCTTTCAGCCATATTGATCTCTTCTACCAGAGAGTCAATAATGTCGGCGCCCATGCAGTCATTTGGTGTGTCTGGATGCTGCATGGCTTTTACAGCATTCAACTTGAACTCATCCTCATTGACCCTCAAGGTTACTTCCCCTTTTTGTACATCAATGAGGGTTCGTCCAGTTGCTAGGAAGGGTCTTCCTAGAATGAGAGTTGCACTCTTGTGCTCCTCCATTTCCAGCACCACAAAGTCAGTTGGAAAGGCAAATGGCCCAACCTTGACAATCATGTCCTCAATTATGCCTGATGGGTATTTAATGGAGCCATCAGCAAGTTGGAGGCATATCCGGGTTGGTTTGACTTCTCCAGTCAACCCAAGCTTTCTGATAGTGGATGCAGGTATTAGATTGATGCTTGCTCCAAGATCACATAGAGCTGTCTTGGTGCAAGCACCTTCTAATGTGCATGGTATCATAAAGCTTCCTGGATCTTGAAGCTTTTCTGGTAAGCTTTTCAGAATGACTGCACTGCATTCTTCAGTGAGAAACACTTTTTCAGTTTCTCTCCAATCCTTCTTATGACTTAAGATTTCTTTCATGAACTTAGCATAAGAAGGTATTTGCTCAAGTGCCTCTGCAAACGGAATCTTTATTTCAAGAGTCCTTAGATAGTCTGCAAAGCGGGCAAATTGCTTATCCTGTTCCGCTTGGCGGAGTTTTTGAGGATAAGGCATCTTGGCTTTATATTCTTCAACCTTAGATGCTGCAGGTTTATTCCTTACAGAAGTGGTTGAAGAAGCCTTGTTAGAGGGATTACTGTCAGCACTCTCAGGTGTCTGATTCTCCCCAGGCGTCTGAACGCCAGGATTGGGAGGAAATTGGGCGTTTAACGCCAACTTTTCCCCCTTTTCTGGCGTTTGAACGCCAGAACTGGGCAAGGAATGGGCGTTTAACGCCAGCTTTCCTTCCCTTTCTGGCGTTTGAACGCCAACAATGTTCCTCTCTGGGCTCTTACTGTCCTCAGAGGGATTTTGAACAGTAGTTTGGTTGTCCTCTGTCAATTGTTCCTTGTTTGGCTTTTTACTCTTTTGAGCAGTGTTATTCAGGGTCTTCCCACTCTTCAATTGAACTGCTTGACATTCCTCTGTTATCTGTTTAGATAATTGCTGTTTTGCTTGATTCAACTGCAGTTCTATGCTCTTGTTAGCAACTTTAGTTTCATGGAGCATCTCTTTTAAGTCTGCTAACTGTTCTGTCATTAGGAGCAATTGTTGATTAAGCTTAGTTATCTGTTCTTGAGGACTAGGGTCAGTGACTACTGCCATGACCTCCTCTTTTGGAGAGAACTCATTGCTAGAATACAAATATTGGTTTCTAGCAACAGTGTCTATAAGCTCTTGAGCTTCTTCAATTGTCTTCCTCATGTGTATAGATCCACCAGCTGAGTGGTCTAAAGACATCTGAGCTTTTTCTGTAAGCCCATAGTAGAAAATGTCTAACTGTACCCACTATGAGAACATTTCAGAGGGATATTTCCTTAGCATACCTCTATACCTCTCCCAGGCATTATAAAGGGATTCATTATCCTCTTGTTTAAAGCCTTGGATGTCCAGCCTTAGCTGTGTCATCCTCCTAGGAGGGTAAAAATGATTCAGGAATTTGTCTGACAACTGTTTCCATGTCTTTATGCTTGCTGTAGGTTGGTTATTCAACCACCTTTTAGCTTGATCTTTTACAGCAAATGGAAACAGTAATAGTCTGTAGACATCCTGATCTACCTCTTTATCATGTACTGTGTCAGCAATTTGTAAAAACTGTGCCAGAAACTCAGTAGGTTCTTCCTGTGGAAGACCGGAATACTGGCAATTTTGCTGCACTATGATAATGAGTTGAGGATTTAGCTCAAAGCTGCTTGCTTTGATGGGAGGTGTACAGATGCTACTCCCATATGCAGCTGTAATGGGGTTAGCATATGACCCCAGAGTCCTTTTGGACTGATTAATCCCACTTAAGTCCATGATGGACAAAAGGGAAATGATGATGATTGCAAGGAGATAAATGTTGTTTTTTTTTTTTGAATTAACGAAAAAAATAAAATAATAAAAAAAAGAAAATTAAAATAAAAATTCGAAAATCAAAAAGAAAATAAGATCAAGGCAATTTGAAAACTGAATCAATTAGTTAATAAAAAAGATTTTGGAAACAGCAATTAAAAAGATATGATTGAAAAATTTTTATGAAAAAGATTTGATTTTGAAAAAAAGAGGAGAGAGAAAAACACAAAAAGACACCAAACTTAAAATTTTAGAAAATCAAACTCAAAATTTTCGAAAATTTTTAAGGGAAAAACACAAAGAGGACACCAAACTTAGAATTTTTTTGAATCAAAAAGGGACTAGGAACATGCAAAATCGAAAATTAAAAGAAAAACAAAAGCATGCAATTGACACCAAACTTAGAATATGAAACTAGACTCAACTAAAAGACTCTAAACCAACAAAAATAAAAAAAATAAAAAAAAGTCCTAATCTAAGCAACAAGACAAGCCGTCAGTTGTCCAAACTCAACAATCCCCGGCAACGGCGCCAAAAACTTGGTGCACGAAATTGCAATCACACTTTTGCAATCCCGCACTACTAACCAGCAAGTGTACTGGGTCGTCCAAGTAATACCTTGCGTGAGCAAAGGTCGATCCCACAGAGATTGTCGGCTTGAAGCAAGCTATGGTTATCTTGTAAATCTTAGTCAGGATATCAGAAATTATCAGGATTGATTGTGAAAAGCAAAAGAACATGAAATGATTACTTGGTTTGCAGTAATGGAGAATAGGTTGAGGTTTGGAGATGCTCCATCTTCTGAATCTCTGCTTTCCTACTGTCTTCTTCTTCAAACACGCAAGTCTCCTTCCATGGCAAGCTGTATGCAGGGTTTCACCGTTGTCAATGGCTACCTCCCATCCTCTCAGTGAAAGCGATTGCATATGCTCTGTCACAGCATAGCGGAATTCATCTGTCGGTTCTCAATCAGGCCGGAATAGAATCCAGTGATTCTTTTGTGTCTGTCACTAACGCCCCGCCTTCAGGAGTTTGAAGCACGTCACAGTCATTCAGTCATTGAATCCTACTCAGAATACCACAGACAAGGTTTAGACCTTCCGGATTCTCTTGAATGCCGCCATCAGTTTAGCTTATACCACGAAGATTCCGATTAAAGAACCCAAGAGATAACTACTTAATCTAAGGTAGAACGGAGGTGGTTGTCAAGCACACGTTCATAGTTGAGAATGATGATGATTGTCACAGATCATCACATTCATCCGGATTAAGAACAAGTATTATCTTAGAATGGAAGCAAGCATGATTGAATGAGAAATAGTAGTAATTGCATTAATCCATCAAGACACAGCAGAGCTCCTCACCCCCAACCATGGGGTTTAGAGACTCATGCCGTGGAAGAAAACGTGTAAAAATGTCATAAGGTCATCAAAAGGTCCTGATACAATGTCAAAAGATCCTATTAATAGTAAACTAGTAGCCTAGGGTGTACAGAAATGAGTAAATGACGTAAAAATCCACTTCTGGGTCCACTTGGTGTGTGCTTGGGCTGAGCAATGAAGCTTTTATGTGTAGAGACGTTTTCTGGAGTTAAACGCCAGTTCTCATGCCAGTTTGGGCGTTTAACTCCAAATTTTATGCCAGTTCCGGCGTTTAACGCTGGAATTTCTGAGGCTGTTTTGCCACGCCGGTTTGGGCCATCAAATCTTGGGCAAAGTATGAACTATCATATATTCTGGAAAGCCCAGGATGTCTACTTTCCAATGCCGTTAAGAGCGCGCCAATTGGGCTTCTGTAGCTCCAGAAAATCCACTTCGAGTGCAGGGAGGTCAGAATCCAACAGCATCTGCAGTCCTTTTTGGTCTCGGAATCAGATTTTTGCTCAGAATCCTCAATTTCAGCCAGAAAATACCTGAAATTACAGAAAAACACACAAACTCATAGTAAAGTCCAGAAAAGTGAATTTTAGCTAAAAACTAATAAAAATATACTAGAAACTAACTAGATTATACTAAAAACATACTAAAAACAATGCCAAAAAGCATACAAATTATCCGCTCATCAATGTTCATCATGATCTTCAAAGTGTTCTTGGTGTTCATCTTGACATTCATAGCATTCTTGCATGCATTCATTGGTTTGATCTAAAAATTTCATGCATTGAGTATTTTTGTTGTTTTTCTCTCTCATAATTAAAAAATTCAAAAATCAAAAAAATATCTTTTCCTTATTTTCCTCCAAATTTTCGAAATTTTGGGTTGACTTGGTCAAAAATTTTTTAAAATTAGTTGTTTCTTGCAAGTCAAGTCAAAATTTCAATTTTAAAAATCTTATCTTTTCAAAATCTTTTTCAAAAATCATATCTTTTCCATTTTTTATTTTTTATTTTCGAAAATTTTAAAAAAATTATTTTTCAAAATCTTTTTCTTACCTTTTATACCATATTTTCGAAAATATGCTAACAATTAATGTGATTGGTTCAAAAATTTGAAGTTAGTTACTTTCTTGTTAAGAAAGGTTCAATCTTTAAGTTCTAGAATCTTATCTTGTAGTTTCTTGTTAGTTAAGTAATTTTTAAAAAAAAAATTGAATCTTTTTCAAAATATCTTTTTCTTAAAACTTTTATCTTATCTTTCATCTTATCTTTTTCAAAAATTTTATCTTTTTCAAAATTTGATTTCAAAATATCTATCTAACTTCTTATCTTCTTATCTTTTTCAAATTTTGATTTCAAATCTTTTTCAATCAACTAACTAACTTTTTGTTTGTTTCTTATCTTTTTCAAAACCATGTAACTACTTTTTCCCCCTAATTTTCGAAAATATCTCATCCCTTTTTCAAAAATTCTTTTTGTTTTAAATTTTAATTTTAATCTTATCTTATCTCTAATTTTCGAAAATTACTAACTCATTTTTCAAAAATTATTTTCGAAATATCCCTTCTCTTTTCTTCTTCTATTTAATTATTTAATTACTAACACTTCTCTTCACCTCTCTTCATCTAAAATTCCGAATTCTTCTTCCTTCTTTTACCCCTTCTTCTTCTACTAACATAAAGGAATCTCTATACTGTGACATAGAGGATTCCACTTTCTTTTCTTGTTTTCTTCTCTTTCATATGAGCAGGAACAGGGAAAAAGGCACTCTTGTTGAAATTGATCCAGAACCTGAAAGGACTCTGAAGAGAAAACTAAGAGAAGCTAAATTACAACAATCCAGAAACAACCTTTCAGAAATTTTCAAACAAGAGAAGGAGATGGCAGCCGAAAATAATAATAATGCAAGGAGAATGCTTGGTGACTTCACAAAGCCAACATCCAAGTTTGATGGAAGAAGCATCTCCATTCCTGCCATTGGAGCCAATAACTTTGAGCTGAAACCTCAGCTAGTTGCTTTAATGCAACAAAACTGCAAGTTTTATGGACTTCCATCTGAAGATCCTTATCAGTTCTTAACTGAGTTCTTGCAGATCTGTGAGACTGTAAAGACGAATGGAGTTGATCCTGAAGTCTACAGACTCATGCTTTTCCCTTTTGCTGTAAGAGACAGAGCTAGAATATGGTTGGATTCACAACCTAAGGATAGCCTGGACTCCTGGGATAAGCTGGTCACTGCCTTCTTGGATAAATTCTTTCTTCCTCAAAAGTTGAGCAAGCTAAGAGTGGATGTTCAAACCTTCAAACAAAAAGATGGTGAATTCCTCTATGAAGCTTGGGAAAGATACAAGCAGCTGACAAAAAGATGTCCATCTGACATGTTTTCAGAATGGACCATATTAGATATATTCTATTATGGTCTCTCTGAATTTTCGAAAATGTCATTGGACCATTCTGCAGGTGGATCTATTCACCTGAAGAAAATGCCTGAACAGGCTCAAGAACTCATTGACATGGTTGCAAACAACCAGTTCATGTATACCTCTGAGAGGAATTCTGTGAATAATGGGATACCTCAGAAGAAAGGAGTTCTTGAAATTGATTATCTGAATGCCATATTGGCTCAGAACAAAGTGTTGACTCAACAGGTCAACATGATCTCTCAAAATCTGAATGGACTGCAACATGCATCCAACAGTACTAAAGAGGCAGCTTCTGAAGAAGCTTATGATCCTGAAAACCCTGCCATGGCAGAGGTTAATTACATGGGTGAACCTTATGGAAACACCTATAACCCATCATGGAGAAATCATCCAAATTTCTCCTGGAAGGATCAACAAAAGCCTCAACAAGGCTTTAACAATGGTGGACGCAATAGGCTAAGCAGTGGCAAGCCATATCCATCATCTTCTCAGCAACAGACAGAGAATTTTGAACAAAATACTTCTAATTTAGCCAATATAGTCTCTGATCTGTCAAAGGCCACTTTCAGTTTCATGAATGAAACAAGATCCTCCATCAGAAATCTGGAGGCACAAGTGGGCCAGCTGAGTAAGAAAGTTATTGAAACTCTTCCCAGTATTCTCCTAAGCAACACAGAAGAGAATCCAAAAGGAGAGTGCAAGGCCATTGATATACTCAACATGGCCGAATGCACAAGGGAGGAGGAGGACGAAAATCCTAGTGAGGAAGACCTCCTGGGACGTCCTTCAAGCAAGAGGGAGTTTCCCATTAAGGATCCAAAGGAATCTGAGGCTCATATAGAGACCATAGAGATTCCATTAAATCTCCTTCTGCCATTCATGAGCTCTGAAGACTATTCTTCCTCTGAAGAGGATGAAGATGTGACTGGAGAGCAAGTTGCTCAATATTTAGGAGCTATCATGAAGCTGAATGCCAAGTTGTTTGGTAATGAGACTTGGGAAAGTGAACCTCCCTTGCTCATTAGTGAACTAGATACTTGGATTCAGAAAACTCTACCTCAAAAGAAACAAGATCCTGGCAAGTTCTTAATACCTTGTACCATTGGCACCATGAGCTTTGAAAAAGCTCTATGTGATCTAGGGTCAGGGATAAATCTTATGCCACTCTCTGTAATGGAGAAGCTAGGGATCATTGAGGTACAACCTGCCTTGTTCTCATTGCAATTGGCAGACAAGTCATTGAGACAAGCTTATGGAATAGTAGAGGACGTGTTAGTAAAGGTTGAAGGCCTTTACATCCCTACTGATTTCATAATCTTAGACACTAGGAAGGAAGAGGATGATTGCATCATCCTTGGAAGACCTTTCCTAGCCACAGCAAGAGCTGTGATAGATGTCAACAGAGGTGAATTAGTCCTTCAATTGAATGGAGACTACCTTGTGTTTAAGGCACATGGCCATCCCTCTGTGACAAAAGAGAGTAAGCATGAAGAGCTTCTCTCAGTTCAGAGTCAAGAAGAGCCCACATAGTCAAACTCTAAGTTTGGTGTTGTGAGGTCACAACCAAACTCTAAGTTTGGTATTAAGACCCCATATCCAAACTCCAAGTTTGGTGTTGGGACTACACTAACATTGACCTGATCACCTTGTGGCTCCATAAGAGCCACTGTCAAGCTATTGACATTAAAGAAGCGCTTGTTGGGAGCCAACCCAATTTTATTTATCTAATTTTTATTTTATTTTGTTTTATTGTTATTTTGTATTTTATTAGGTACATGATCATGAGGAGTCACGAAAAAAATCAAAAAAATTAAAAATAGAATCAAAAACAGCAGAAGAAAAAATTCACACCCTGGAGGACGCACAGGCTGGCGTTCAACGCCAGTAAGATGCATCTGGCCGGCGTTCAACGCCAGAACAGAGCACCATTCTGGCGCTGAACGCCAGAAACAAGCAACATCCTGGCGCTGAACGCCAGGAATGTGCCCAGAGAAGAAAAGCTGGCGCTGAACACCAGCAACAAGCATGAAACTGGCGTTCAACGCCAGAAACATGCTTTACATGGGCGTTGAACGCCCAGAATGTGCACCAATGGGCATTTAAACGCCAGAATGGTGTGCAAAGGCATTTTACATGCCTATTTGGTGCAGGGATGGAATTCTTTGACACCTCAGGATCCTGTGGACCCCACAGGATCATCTCAGGATCTGTGGACCCCATAGGATCCCCACCTACCATATTCCCACCTTACCTCCAAATCCTAATTACACTCTCCTAATCCTATTTTTGTGATTTGTATTCCCCATGTCACACTTCCCAACACTCCTCACCAATCACCTCAATTCCTCTTCCCAATCACCCCCTTCGCCATTCACATCAATCCACTCTTCCCCATAAACCCCACCTACCTTCATAAAATTCAAACTCAATTTCCCACCCATTCCCACCCAAAATGGCCGAACATACACCCTCCCCTCTCCCTATAAATACCCTTCCATTCTACTTCATTTTCCTACAACACTAAGCCATCTTCTCCCCCTTATCCGAACCTACCTCTCTCCCTCTCTACCATATTTTCTTCTTCTTCTTCTTCTCTTCTTTTCTTTCTTGCTCGAGGGCGAGCAAGTTTTTAAGTTTGGTGTGGTAAAAGCATAAGCTTTTTGTTTTTCCATTACCATCAATGGCACCTAAGGCCGGAGTATCCTCTAGAAAAGGGAAAGGGAAGACAAAAGCTTCCACCTCCGAGTCATGGGAGATGGAAAGATTCATCTCCAAGGGCCATCAAGACCACTTCTATGATGTTGTGGCAAAGAAGAAGGTGATCCCCGAGGTCCCTTTCAAGCTCAAAAAGAATGAGTATCCGGAAATCCGACATGAAATCCAAAGAAGAGGTTGGGAAGTCCTAACCAACCCCATGCAACAAGTCGGAATATTGATGGTTCAAGAGTTCTATGCCAATGCATGGATCACTAGGAACCATGATCAAAGTATGAACTCGAATCCAAAGAATTATCTCACAATGGTTCGGGGAAAATACTTAGATTTTAGTCCGGAAAATGTGAGGTTGGCATTTCACTTGCCCATGATGCAAGAAGATGAACGCCCCTACACTAGAAGGGTCAACTTTAATCAAAGGTTGGACCAAGTCCTAATGGACATATGTGTGGAAGGAGCTCAGTGGAGAATAGATTCCAAAGGCAAGCCAGTTCAACTAAGAAGACTGGATCTCAAGCCTGTGGCTAGAGGATGGTTGGAGTTCATTCAACGCTCCATCATTCCTACTAGCAACCGATCTGAAGTTACTGTGGATCGGGCCATCATGATCCATAGCATCATGATTGGAGAGGAAGTAGAAGTTCATGAGGTCATCTCCAATGAACTCTACAAAATAGCCGATAAGTCCTCCACCATGGCAAGGCTAGCTTTTCCTCACCTTATTTGCCATCTGTGTTACTCAGCTGGATTATCATAGAAGGAGATACCCCCATTGAAGAGGATAAGCCCATTACCAAGAAGAGGATGGAGCAAGTAAGAGAAACCATGCACGGTTCTCAAGAAGTGCATGAGGAAGCTCATCATCAACAAATTCCTGAGATGCCTCAAGGGATGCACTTTCCTCCCAACAACTATTGGGAGCAACTCAACACCTCCTTAGAAGATTTGAACCACAATGTGGAACAATTAAGGGTGGAACATCATGAGCACTCCATCATTCTCCAAGAAATAAGAGAAGATCAAAAAGCAATGAGGGAGGAGCAACAAAGGCAAGGAAGAGACATAGAAGAGCTTAAGGACATTGTTGGTCCTTCAAGAAGAAGACGCCACTAAAGGTGGATTCATTCCTTGTTCTTTATTTCTTTCTGTTTTCGGTTTTTAATGTTGTGTTTATCTATGTTTTGTGTCTCTACTTCATGATCATTAGTAGTTAGTAACTATGTCTTAAAGTTATGAATAAATCCATTAATCCTTCACCTCTCTTAAATGAAAAATGTTTTAATTCAAAAGAACAAGAAGTACATGAATTTCGAATTTATCCTTGAATTTAATTTAATTATATTGATGTGGTGACAATACTTTTTGTTTTCTGAATGAATGCTTGAACAGTGCATATTTTTTATCTTGTTGTTTATGAATGTTAAAATTGTTGGCTCTTGAAATAATGATGAACAAAGAGAAATGTTATTGATGATCTGAAAAATTATGAAATTGATTCTTGAAGCAAGAAAAAGCAGTGAAAAAGAAAGCTTGCGAAAAAAAAAAGTGGCAAAAAAAATAGAAAGAAAAAGAAAAAGCAAGCAGAAAAAGCCAATAGCCCTTAAAACCAAAAGGCAAGGGTAAAGAGGATCCAAGGCTTTGAGCATCAATGGAAAGGAGGGCCCAAGGAAATAAAATCCAGGCCTAAGCGGCTAAACCAAGCTGTCCCTAACCATGTGCTTGTGTCATGAAGGTCCAAGTGAAAAGCTTGAGACTGAGTGGTTAAAGTCGTGATCCAAAGCAAAAAGAGTGTGCTTAAGAGCTCTGGACACCTCTAATTGGGGACTCTAGCAAAACTGAGTCACAATCTGAAAAGGTTCACCCAGTCATGTGTCTGTGGCATTTGTGTATCCGGTGGTAATACTGGAAAACAAAATGCTTAGGGCCACGGCCAAGACTCATAAGTAGCTGTGTTCAAGAATCAACATGCTTAACTAGAAAAGTCAATAACACTATCCGAAATTCTAAGTTCCTAGAGAAGCCAATCATTCTGAACTTCAAAGGAAAAAGTGAGATGCCAAAACTGTTCAGAAGCAAAAAGCTACAAGTCCCGCTCATCTAATTATAATTAATATTCATTGATATTCTGGAATTTATAGTATATTCTCTTCTTTTTATCCTATTTGATTTTCAGTTGCTTGGGGACAAGCAACAATTTAAGTTTGGTGTTGTGATGAGCGGATAATTTATACGCTTTTTGGCATTGTTTTTAGGTAGTTTTTAGTAAGTTCAAGCTACTTTTAGGGATGTTTTCATTAGTTTTTATGTTAAATTCACATTTCTGGACTTTACTATGAGTTTTTGTATTTTTCTGTGATTTCAGGTAAATTCTGGCAGAAATTGAGGGACTTGAGCAAAACTCTGAAAAAGGCTGACAAAAGGACTGCTGATGCTGTTGGAATCTGACCTTCCTGCACTCGAAATGGATTTTCTGGAGCTACAGAACTCCACATGGCGCGCTCTCAACGGCGTTGGAAATTAGACATCCAGAGCTTTCCAGAAATATATAATAGTCCATACTTTGTTCGGAAATTGACGACGTAACTTGGCGTTGAACGCCAAGTACATGCTGCTGTCTGGAGTTAAACGCCAGAAAAACGTCATGATCCGGAGTTGAACGCTCAAAACACGTTATAACTCGGAGTTCAACTCCAAGTAAAGCCTCAGCTCGTGGATAGATCAAGCTCAGCCCAAACATACACCAAGTGGGCCCCGGAAGTGAATTTATGCATCAAATACTTACTCATGTAAACCCTAGTAGCTAGTCTAGTATAAATAGGATAAGTTACTATTGTATTAGACATCTTTGGTCTCAGTTTTGTTTTATTCTTCATCTTAGGAGACTATTGATCACATTCAGGGGGCTGGCCATTCGGCCATGCCTGAACCTTTTGCTTATGTATTTTCAACAGTGGAGTTTCTGCACACCATAGATTAAGGGTGTGGAGCTCTGCTGTACCTCAAGTTTCAATACAATCACTATTACTTTTTATTCAATTCCCTTTTATTCTTATTCCAAGATATACGCTACACTTAACTTTGATGAATGTGATGATCTGTGACACTCATCATCATTCTCACCTATGAACGCACGTGACTGACAACCACTTCCGTTCTACCTTAGGCCGGGCGCATATCTCTTAGATTCCCCAACAGAATCTTCGTGGTATAAGCTAGATAGATGACGGCATTCATGAGGATCCAGAAAGTCTAACCTTGTCTGTGGTATTCCGAGTAGGATCCTGGGAATCCGGAAAGTCTAACCTTGTCTGTGGTATTCCGAGTAGGATTCCGGTATTGAATGACTGTGACGAGCTTCAAACTCCTGAAGGCTGGGCGTTAGTGACAGACGCAAAAGAATCAATGGATTCTATTCCAACCTGATTGAGAACCGACAGATGATTAGCCGTGCTGTGACAGAGCATAGGAACGTTTTTACTGAGAGGACGGGATGTAGCCATCAACCATGGGTGATGCCTCCAGACGATTAGCCGTGCAGTGACAGTGCATAGGATCATTTTCCCGAGAGGATCGAAAGTAGCCACCGATGATGGTGATGCCCTACATACAGCTTGCCATGGAAAGGAGTAAGAAGGATTGAAGGAAGAGTGAGTAGTGAAGTAGAGTTTCAAGAGGAGCACAGCATCTCCATACACCTATCTGAAATTCTCACTATTGATTTACATAAGTATTTCTATCCTTTTTATTTTCTATTTATTATTTATTTAAGAAAATCCATAATCAATTGGTTAAATCCGCCTAACTGAGATTTACAAGGTGACCATAGCTTGCTTCATACCAACAATCTCTGTGGGATCGACCCTTACTCGCATAAGGTTTATTACTTGGACGACCCAGTACACTTGCTGGTTAGTTGAACGGAGTTGTGTCCACACGTGCCATAATAATGATTTCATACAACAACAAGAATACTACATTGATGTGATCACAATTTCGTCCACCACCGGTGAACCTCCTTCTCCTCATCCGACAAGCCATGGGTCAAGTCCATGCCCGAGGTACCATTTCCAGCATTGGTATCCGATTTAGTTGCTATTGCGGGTGTTCGGTGGGAGGCCACGGACATGAAAGCTACGATTCCGGCAAAGGGTAACATAGTCCCAAGCAGGAAATACTTACAGCCTCCCATAGATACCCCAAGCCTTGACTTAGCCCCTCCATCCACTATTCCATCAACTTCATCCGCACCACCGCAAAGACTCACCCACCAACAAATTGAGGATCTACACAAGAAGATAGATAGATACGAACGGTGGAATCAACGCCGATTTGCTTACATAAAAAGGCTTTTGAGTTTTGTTACCCCATCCATGGAGGAGACCGATATATCCACATCCACCTTGACTCCATCTGACAGTAGCAATCATGAAGAGGATAGCGGAAGTTCCGGTCCCGATCGCCCTTTGCGCATTGCTAGTAGCACGGAGGACCATGCTAATTTTTAAAGTGTGGGCAGGTCGTTCGACCGACCTCCGGGGGTAATAATCTCCTCCTTTCAACATCTATGAACTTTAATTTTCTTTTGTTTGGTTAGTTAGCACATATTGCATGTTAGTTAGTTTTGCTTGTGAATATCTCTTGCATGATAGCTATTTCTTGTAAAGCTACTTGGTTAGGATAATAACTCCCTTTTTCGAGAAAATGTGTTTTCAGGGCATTCCACCAATTTTTTTAAAAAAAATTTGTGACAAACTTGCTTGAGGAATGTATTTCGGAACATGATTGTTGAGTTAAGAACGCAAGCTTAAGATTTGAGCCTAATGGTGTGGTTACATCTTATAACCACTTATTTTCTTTCTTGTGTGCAAATATGCTCTTCCTATGATTGCAATCCTTGCTTTGTCTGATTCTATATATCCTTTATTTTGTGTATGAATGTATTTACATGATTGAGGCCATCATTTCAATAGTCACTTTCCCAAAATGGCCTTAACCCTTTTGTCTACCATTGCTAACCAATTTTGAGCCCATGACAAACCCTTTTGTTCTTACATTTAGCACATCAACACCCCTAAGTGAAAAATAATGAATATCCCTAGATTTGGATCCTTGATTAGCTTAGGTGAGTGAGGGAGTGTGTCATTCAAATGGGAGGGAATACTTGGGAACTTGGGTAGATGTAAAGGTAAGTTTTTGTAATTGTAATGGAAAATTCTGGGAATTGGGAACATACTCATGTATTGAATGATTGGACCACATGCATTGGCACCCTTGTACATAAAACCCCCAAAACGAAAGGGGACAAGCGAAGAAGAGAAAAAAGAAAAAGAAAGAAAAAGAAGAATGTAAAGAAAAAGAAGTAGAAAAATAAAAGAAACAATAAAAAGGGGACAAATTGCCCCAAGGCGAAGCCGATGATCACCAATGCATATGGGTTGTGAACTAAAGAGAAATATATGAGAATGTGAAAATAAATGGGTAGCTAGGTTGTGTATTAGAATTACATAGGTTGTTGTATGTGCTAGGTGAGAATCTAAGCTAATCAAAGATACAAATCCTAAGCTCACTTGACCATACAAGCATCCTTACCCTTACCCTAGCCCTATTACAACCAAAAATAAGACCTCATGATAATTGTATGCATGCATTAAATTATTGTTGATTGTTAGATGAAAGACAAATCTTGGAAAGCATAATTAGGAGAGAATTGAGTGACGAACCCTAAACACTTGAGCAAATAGAGCGGATACACTTCTGGTGAGGGTTCGATGCTCAACTTCTTGTTCCCAGCTTTCATAAGCGTTCGTCTCACAAGTTATGTGCACCTCATTTTGATGTTTGAATTGGTAGGATTCATGGACTATCATGTCACCTTAGCCCTATATATTCATATATGTTCTTGGAAGATAGATTTACCCTTGACCAAGTAGGTAGATGCATTTGCATTAGTTGCATTTCATAAACCTCTTTCTCCTATGTCCTTTGGTCTTTTTATTTTTAGCATGAGGACATTCTTGGTTTAAGTGTGAGGAGGTTTGATAAACCCCAATTTTGTGGTTTATTTTGTGTTGATTTAAGAGGATTTTATCAATACTTTCCGCACTTATCCACATAAAATACATGGCTTTGTGTTTCCTTCATTATTTTGCCTCGTGATTGAAAGCATGCTTACTTGACACAAAAATGCTATATTTTGATCTCTTCTATTACCATTCGATGCCGTGATGCATTTGTTAAGTGATTTCAGAGTTTACAGGGCAAGATTGGTCTAGAAGATGGAAAGGAAGCATGCACAAGTGAGGAAACATGAAGCTTTGGAGCTTTGGAGTCTGAGCATCGACGCGGACACATACATGGCGCGCACGCTTGGATGCGTGCTGCTGGGAATCGGCACGCACAACTGACGTTTTCACGTGCATAGGAAAAACCACACCGACGCGCATGCGCACCTTGGGCGTACGCATGGATTGAGAAGCCTATCAACGCACGAGCGTACTTGGCATGCACGCATCGTAACCAGCACGTGACCTCATTAACGAAATCATGGCTGGCAATTTTTGAGGCTTTCCAGGCCCAATTTCAAGCACACTCTGAAGGAAAAAGACCCAAGGATTGTAGGGGAAAAGGGGGGATCACTCTTTACACACTTAGACACAGATTTTGCTAGTTTTTTGTTCTAATTCTTCTAAATAGAGAAACCCTTATTTCTCTTTAGATCTAGTTTGGTTTTGATCTCCCATTGTTGAATTTCTGGATTGGATTTTGTTATTTGCTAGTTATGATTACTTAATTTGAATTCCCTATTATGATTTTGCTTAGATCTTGTGTTGAACTATGCTATCTTGTTATTTTTCAATTTTCTACCCATTTCATGAATATTATGGATCTTGGATTCTATGAGTACATTGATGTTTTCTATGATCATTAGTGTTATTTGATTTGTTCTTCATGGATAATTGTTAGTGGGTCATTAGAATTTTCAAGTTAATTGCAATTTGAATATGTCTTTTGTTAGTTCATTCCATGTGTTTGATTAAATGTTTCCTTTGATTATGGAGTAGTTCTTTTTACTTTTGGTCCAAGCTATGAGAATTGGGTGACCTTGAGTCATTGGGTCTCATTGGATTGTTGATTGGAGAACCCTTAGTGGTCAAGTTGACACTCATTGACACCAACCCACTACTAATCTAATCAGTAGATTGGTTGGGAATTATGGGTTAAAATTGATCAAGCCACTTGACGTACCTTAAGCCTAGGAGTAGATGTTACGTACTTAAGGTTCTTGGAGGTAGACTTAGTGAGTTTGGTTTGTCTTAATTAGCAAATTATGGTTGTAGACAAGGATGGTGATTCCAATCCCCATGCTTAGCCAAGAGTTCCTTTTATTATTCATATTTGAAACCCAAAAATCTCGCTTGTTTAGTTCTAGCTTTAGTTCATTGCTTAATTCAAGAGTAGAAGTAGATTATATGTTCTCTTGCTTTGGTTACTTGATTTAGGTCCTTGTGTTTTAAGTTTCCTTGCACGATAAGTTCAGTGGTTTAGTTTTGTGATCATGATTTACATCCCCATATTTCTATCCAATGTTAATGCACATGGTTTCCCATTCTTCGTGAGATGACCCGAGGTTTGATATTTCGGTTAAACTTTTATTGGGGTTAAACATGTGACAACCAATCTTTTAAATTTTGATTCGAGGATTAGTCATCGCTTGGGAACTATACTACCAACAGAATCATTTTGAGTGAAATTCCTAACCGGTACTTGTCCTTCCCATATTAATGCTCTCCATTTTGAGTGAAATTCCTAACTGGTACTTGTTTTTGGAGACTCATTTGACTCATGCCTTAATCATCTGGCCCTAGTCTTGAAAAGATGCCAAGAGACAAACCTAGTTCTAAACTGGAAAAAATGCCACTTCTTGGTGACTGAAGGCATTGTTCTTGGACATCGGATTTCAAACAAGGGAATAGAAGTTGATCAAGCAAAGGTGGAAGTGATTGAACAATTTCTACCACCAACTAATGTCAAGGCAATCAGAAGTTTCCTAGGACATGCAGGATTTTACAGGAGGTTCATAAAAGATTTTTCTAAAATTGCAAAATCCATGTGTAATCTCTTAGCCACTGATGTCCCATTTGTCTTTGACCAAGAATGTCTGCATGCCTTCGAAACTCTGGAGGCTAAGCTTATCACTGCTCCTATCATCTCTACACCCAATTGGGATTTGCCATTCAAACTAATGTGTGACGCCAGTGATCGTGCCATTGGCGCAGTTCTGAGGCAGAGACATGACAACCTTCTGCATGTCATTTACTATGCTAGTTGTGTATTAAATGATGCACAGAGAAACTACACTACTACAGAAAAGGAGCTACTTGCAGTGATTTATGCCATTGACAAGTTTAGATCCTACCTAGTAGGATCTAAGATCATTATCTATACTGACCATGCTGCTCTAAAGTATCTACTCACTAAGCAGTATTCTAAGCCCAGACTTATAAGATGGGTATTACTCCTGCAAGAGTTTGATATAGAAGCTGACCACTTGTCTACGATTGAGCAAATGGCAGGGACTTCTCCTCCCTCTACTGACATATCAGAATCCTTTCCAGATGAGCAATTCTATGCCATCTGGACAGCACCTTGGTTTGCAGACATTGCAAACTACAAGGCTATAAAGTTCATTCCCAAAGAGTTTACCAGGTAGCAAGCCCGGAAACTCATGCATGATGCAAAGTACTACTTGTGGGATAAATCATATCTCTTTAAGAGATTCTCGGACGGAATAATTCGACGGTGCGTGTATGAAGAAGAGACACAGAGAATCATATGGCATTGTCATAGCTTAGACTATGGAGGACATTTTGGAAGTGAGCAGACAGCCACCAAGGTTCTCCAAATTGGCTTTTACTGGCCTACTCTCTTTAAGGACTCTAGAGAGTTTGTCCGTAACTGTGTTAGTTGCCAAAGGGCTAGCAATATCCCTCATGGTCATGGCATGCCTCAGAAACAAATCCTAGAGATTGAGTTGTTTGACGTATGGGGTATCGACTTCATGGGACCCTTCCCACCTTCATACTCAAACACCTACATCCTGGTGGCAGTAGACTATGTGTCTAAATAGGTTGAAGCAATAGCAACACCCACTAATGACATCAGAGTAGTAATGAAGTTCCTCCAAAAGAACATCTTCGTCAGATTTGGTGTCCCTAGGATACTAATTAGTGATGGAGGTACTCATTTCTGCAACAGACAGCTGGATTCTGTCTTAAGCCATTATGGAGTTCGCCACAAAGTAGAAATACCGTATCATCCCCAAACAAATGGGCAAGTTGAAGTCTCAAATAGAGAACTAAAGTGAATCCTAGAGAGGACAGTAAACACCTCTAGAAAGGATTGGGCTAGAAAGCTTGTTGATGCTTTGTGAGCATACAGAACAGCTTTCAAAACCCTTATAGGAACATCAACATACCAGCTAGTGTATGGAAAATCCTGTCATTTGCCAGTGGAACTAGAACATAAAGCCTATTGGGCTACTAGATTCTTCAACCTTGATGTTAAAGCAATATGAGAGTAACGGCTGCTCCAACTAAATGAGTTGGATGAATTCCGCTTAGCTGCATTTGAAAATGCAAAGATCTATAAGGAAAAAGCAAAAAGATGCCATGACAAGAAAATATCTTCTAGAGTCTTTGAACTAGGATAGAAGGTCCTGCTCTTCAACTCAAGACTCAAATTATTTCCTGGGAAACTCAAATCATGTTGTAAGGGACCCTATGTGATTACTAGTGTATCACCTTATGGGCACATAGAACTTCAAGGTAAAGATCCTCAAAACAAGTTCACTATCAATGGACAGAGAGTTAAGCATTACCTTGAAGGAGATATAAAGCCAGGAGGCTCAATGCTGGTACTAAGTTAAGTACAGTGAAGTCCAGCTAAAGACATTAAAGAAGCGCTTGTTGGGAGGTAACCCAACCTTAATTAATTATTTTTTTAATTTTATTTTTCTTTAAAGTTATTTTTTTAGGGTCATGATCATGTGAAGCAATCAGAACAGAGACAAAATTTTTCAGCAGTAGAAACATAACACTCTGGATGGAGTGTTATTGGAGTTGAACGCCAGCCAAAGTGCAGACCCTGGGGGTTCAACGCCAGTACAGAGGGCATGGAATCTGAATTTTCTAGCCTCTTAAGACCAGTGGGTCCCACATCATCTTTACTTACCCCACTTATCATATTTACTCGAGGACAAGCAAAACTCTTAAGTTTGGTATTGCAAAAGCTTTGCTTTGTGACTTCTACCACTCTTGAGTATAGAAGAAGATCAAAGGACTATAAGGAAAGAACAACAAAGACAAATGAGTGATATTGAAGAGATCAAGCATCACATTGGATCCTCAAGGAGGAGCAATAGCCGCCACCATTAAAGGTGGATTTGTTCTCTTAATCCTCTTTTCTTTTGTTGTTTTTCTATTTTTTTTTGTTATGTTTTATCTGTTCTCTTGTTCTTATTGCATGATCATTTGCATTTATGTCTTAAAGCTATGAATTATTCCATGCATCTATCACCTTGCTGAAAAGAAAAAAAGTTTAATTGAAAAAGGAAATTAAGATGCATGAATTTCAAGTTTATAATAAAATAGTTCAATTATCTTGATGTGGTGGCATTGCTTTTGTTTTCTGAATGTATGAATGAACAGTGCATATTTGAAATTAAAATTAAGAATGTTGGCTCTTGAAAGAATAATGATAAAAGTTAAGTATTATTGGCAATTTGAAAAATCTCAAAAATTGATTCTTGAAGTAAGAAAAAGTAGCAAAAGAAAAAGAAAAAGCATGTTGTAAAAGAAAAAAAAGAAAGCATGTGGAAAATAAAAAAAGCAGAAAAAGGCAATAACCCTTTAAACCAAAAGACAAGGGTAAAAGGATCCAAGGCTTTGAGCATCAATGGTTAGGAGGGCCTAAAGGAAACAAAAGCCTTGTCTAAGCGGCTCAACCAAGCTGTCCCTAACCATGTGCTTGTGGCGTGAAGGTGTCAAGTGAAAAGCTTGAGACTGAGTGGTTAAAGTCGTGATTCAAAGCAAAAAGAGTGTACTTAAGAACTCTCTGGACACCTCTATCTGGGGATTCTAGCAAATCTAAATCACAATCTGAAAGGGTTCATTGATGAGCGGATAATTTATACTCTTTTTGGCATTGTTTTTAGTATGTTTTTAGTATGTTTTAGTTAGTTTTTAGTATATTTTTATTAGTTTTTAGTTAAAATTCACTTTTCTGGACTTTACTATGAGTTTGTGTGTTTTTCTGTGATTTCAGGTATTTTCTGGCTGAAATTGAGGGACCTGAGCAAAAATCTGATTCAAAGGCTGAAAAGGACCGCAGATGCTGTTGGATTTTGACCTCCCTGCACTTGAAGTGGATTTTCTGGAGCTACAGAAGCCCAATTTGCGCGCTCTCAACTGCGTTGGAAAGTAGACAAACTGGGCTTTCCAGCAATATATAATAGTCCATACTTTGCCCGAGATTTGATGGCCCAAACCGGCATTCAAAATCTGCTCAAAACTGCCCGGCGTTAAACGCCGGAACTGGCACAAGAATGGGAGTTAAACGCCCAAACTGGCACAAAAGCTGGTGTTTAACTCCAAGAGAAGTCTCTACACGAAAATGCTTCAATGCTCAACCTAAGCACACACCAAGTGGGCCCGGAAGTGGATTTTTATGTCATTTACTCATCTCTGTAAACCCTAGGCTACTGGTTCTCTACAAATAGGACCTTTTACTATTGTATTCTTATCGAGGTAGCTATCTTTAGTCTTATGCTATCTTAGATCATGGGGGCTGGCCTCACGGCCATGCCTAGACCTTGTTCTTATGTATTTTCAACGGTGGAGTTTCTACACACCATAGATTAAGGTGTGGAGCTCTGCTGTACCTCGAGTATTAATGCAATTACTATTGTTCTTCTATTCAATTCAGCTTATTCTTGTTCTAAGATATTCATTTGCACCCAAGAACATGATGAATGTGATGATTATGTGACACTCATCATCATTCTCACTTATGAACAAGTGCCTGACAACCACTTCTGTTCTACAAGCAAACAAGGCTTGAATGTTTATCTCTTGGATCCCTTGATCGGAATCTTCGTGGTATAAGCTAGAATTGATGGCGGCATTCAAGAGAATCCGGAAGGTCTAAACCTTGTCTGTGGTATTCTGAGTAGGATTCAATGATTGAATGACTATGATGAGCTTCAAACTCCTGAAGGCTGGGCGTTAGTGACAGACGCAAAAGAATCACTGGATTCTATTCCAACCTGATTGAGAACCGAGAGATGATTAACCGTGCCGTGACAGGGTGCGTAGAAAATTTTCACTGAGAGGATGGGAGGTAGCCACTGACAATGGTGAAACCTTACATACAGCTTGCCATGGAAAGGAGTAAGAAGGATTGGATGAAGACAGTAGGAAAGCAGAGAAACGGAAAGGACAAAGCATCTCCATTCGCTTATCTGAAATTCTCACCAATGAATTACATAAGTATCTCTATCTTTATGCTTTATTCATATATCATCTATAACCATTTGAATCTGCCTGACTAAGATTTACAAGGTGACCATAGCTTGCTTCATACCAACAATCTCCGTGGGATCGACCCTTACTCGCGTAAGGTTTATTACTTGGACGACCCAGTGCACTTGCTGGTTAGTTGTGCGACGTTGTGATAAAGAGTTGAGATTAAAATTGTGCGTACCATGTTGATGGCGCCATTGATGATCACAATTTCGTGCACTATTCACCCAGTTAAAGTGTCTATGGCATTTATGTATCTGGTGGTAATACTGGAAAACAAAGTGCCTAGGGCCACGACCAAGACTCTAGAAGCTGTGTTCAACACTCAAAAAGAACTAAACTTGGAGAGTCAATAATATCATCTGGATTCTAAGTTCCTAAAGAGACCAACACTCTGAGTTTCAATGGGTCGTGAGATGCCAAGACTATTCAGAAGCAAAAAGCTACTAAGTCCCGCTCATCTAATTGAAACTGGGCGTCATTGAAAACTCTAAACTTTATTGTATCTTAATCTTCTTTTTATCCTACTGAGTTTTTAGTTGCTTAGGGACAAGTAATAGTTAATGTTTGGTGTTGTGATGAGCGGATATTTTATACGTTTTTTGGAATCATTTTCATATAGTTTTTAGTATGTTTTATTCAGTTTTTATTTAGTTTTCATAGGTTTTAGTGTTAAATTCACATTTTTGGACTCTACTTTGAGTTTATGTGTTTTATGAAATTTCAAGTATTTTCTGGCTGAAATTGAGGAGCTGGACCAAAAGTCTGATTCAAAGACAGAGATAGCACTATATATGCTATCCGGATCTGACCTCCTTGCACTCGAAAGAACGTTTCTTGAGCTACAGAAGTATAAATGGAGAATTCTTAATGGCTATGGAAAGCTGACTTCCAGAGCTTTCCAGCAATGTATAATAGTCTATACTTTGCTTCAGATTAGAAGGCCCAAAACGGGCGTCAAACGCCAGCTTCCTACCCCCTTCTAGGCATCCAGCGCCCAAGGAGCAGAGACCAGAGTCCAAACGCCCAGAGAGGACCCTTAGCCAGCGTTCAATGCCCTAGAAGCCTCCTAGCACATGGATCTCATCCAAGCTCAGCCCAAACACTCACCAAGTGGGCCCCAGAAGTGGATTTTAGCACTAAATATACTATTTTACCCATACTAGTCATCTGTTTAATATTTAAGAGTTATTTTACATGATCTTCAATCACAATCAGCCCTATTTTTGTTTACACATTGTATTTTCCTTTCAGTATGAGTTTTTAAACCTCCTAGGTTGAAGGGAGGAGCCCTGCTGAGTCCTATGAATTAATAAAAATATTACTCTTTCTCTTTCATCTGTATTTGATTCTCTATTCTAAGATGTATATTCGTTCTTCATCAATATGATTGCGTTGAACTAGCATAAGGTTATCACATTCTACATGGGTTCAGAGTGCGTCTTTCATCGGACAATGATGAACTACCAGCTTGATTATACATCTCTTAGACGGTTAATCCACGACTTCGTTGGGGACTTTTCGAGACATAAGTTCAGCTGATTTATGGGGAGATTAGGGTCTTTGTGGTAGAGGCTAGAACCTAAAGGTGCAGCATCCACTGATCCGGAAGATCTGACCTTGTCTGTGCCGTTTTGAGTAGGATCACTAAGGAGGATGGACAAGATGAACTTGATTTTTCGATTGGTATAAACTTTCTTCAAATAAATGAAATATCATTGCAAGTATAGTTCTACACCAACAAAGAATCCTCCCAATCAAAAATTCGGTTGTCACAAGTACAAACCCCAAATAAGAATTAACCGAAGTATTTAAACTCTGGGTCGTCTCACAAAGAATTGCAATGAAGTGCTCAATTATTGGCTATGAAATAACATGGGGGGTTTGATTTTCAATGGGCAAGAAAATAAATGACAAGTAAATGAACAATTAGCTAATAAAAGAAAGGAAAAGATACTCTTAGCTAGACATAGGTAATTGAGATCACCATCCTTGTCTACAAACCATATATTGATAATTATGAGAGGCCAACCTATTAAGTCCACTTCCAAAAGCCTTAAGTACGTAATATCTACTCCCAGGCTTGAAGACGTCAAATAGGCTTGATCACGTCAACCCATAAGTCCCAACCTATCTACTAATTAGATTAGTAGTGGGTTGGTGTCAATGAGTATCAAATTGATCACCAAGGGTTCTCAAATCACCAATTTATTGAGACCCAATGACTCAAGGTCACTCAATTCCCTTACCCTAGGCCAATAGTAAAGGAAACTACTAAAAAACTAGAGAAAAGATTTCATCAAACACTTTAAGTGCAAGAAAAGTAAACATCACCAAATGCAAGAATTAACAAGACCCATAACCATCATGAGCAAGAAATCAACAATAACAATGAAGATAAACATCAAAGAGAGCATGGAAACGTAAAATTGCATTAAAAGAAAAGTAAATCTAATAAGGGTTCATGAACATAAAAGAGAGTAAAATAAGGACATTAATAAGAGAAACTAAGAAGATTGAGACAATAGAACAATAAAATGTAAAGAGAATTGAACTAAAAACAAGAATTGAAGGATGAATTTGAGAGAGATTAACCTAACTTTACCCTAATTTCTATCCTAAATCTAGAGAGATGAGAGAGCTTCCCTCTCTAGAATTCTACCCGAAAACATGATGAAAAAATAAACTATGGCTACTTGGTTAATTCTCCCTTCAATCCTTGGGTTCAATAGCATCAGAAATAGGTTGGATTGGGCCCAAAATGCTTCAGAAATTGCTGGCCACGAGTTGCTAAAATGGACCCACGCTAATCCTGCGACGCGTGCGCGTCATGCATGTGTGCGTGTCCCTAAACGCTAGGAAACTATGACAAATTTTCTATCATTTTGAAGCCCCGGATGTTAGCTTTGCAACGCAATTAGAACTGCTTCATTTGGACCTCTGTAGCTCAAGTTATGATCGATTGAGTGCGAAGAGGTCAGGATTGACTGCTTTGCAGTTGCTTCATTTCTTCATGAGTTCTCCCACTTTGCATGCTTTTCCTTCATTCCTTCAATCCAATCTTTGCCTTCTAAACCTGAAATCACTTAACAAACATATCAAGGCATCGAATGGAATTAAAGTGAATTAAACTTAGCTATTTTAAGGCATAAAAAGCATGTTTTCACACTTAAGCACAAATTTAGGGAGAATTACAAAACCATGCTATTTTATTGAATAAATGTGAGAAAAGTTGATAAAATCCCTCAAATTAAGCACAAGATAAACCACAAAATTGGAGTTTATCAAACCTCTCCACACTTAAACCAAGCATGTCCTCAAGCTAAGAATAAAGAAGGACAAGAAAAAGGGTATGAACATTTATTCAATGCAAATAAACTATATACACCTATCTATATGAATGCAACTAAATGCAAAATAATTCTACCTACTTGGTTAAACGTAAATCAATCCCCAAGAACGCATATGCACATGTAGGGCTAAGTAGTATGATAATTTATGAATCCTACCAATTTAAATATCAAAATAAAGTGCAAATAGGCTTGCAAGAAGAAAAGCTCATGAAATCCGGGAACAAGGAATTGAGCATCGAACCCTCACCGGAAGTGTTTGCACTTTAGTCGCTCAAGTGTATAGAGTTGATCACTCAATTCTCTTCTACTCATGCTTTCTAAGATTTGTCTTTCATCTAACAATCAACAATTATTCAATGCATGCATACA
Organism: Arachis hypogaea; assembly: GCF_003086295.3. Classification (NCBI taxonomy): domain Eukaryota; kingdom Viridiplantae; phylum Streptophyta; class Magnoliopsida; order Fabales; family Fabaceae; genus Arachis; species Arachis hypogaea. The sequence continues at coordinate 66,090,695 of NC_092040.1, read as the reverse complement.
TTCATCATGAGGACTTATTCATAGGTTGTAATGGGACTAGGGTAAAGGTAGGGATGCATATGGTCAAGTGAGCTTGAAATTTGAATCTTTGATCAACTTAAACTTCCACCTAACCTATGACCACCTATACAATTTGAGTACTAACTTAACTACCCATTCTTCACTTTTTCACATACTCATGCATTCCCTTTAATTCACATTCCATATGCATTGATTTTTATTGTACTTTACTTTGGGGCATTTTATCCCCTTTTTATTTCTTTTTCTCTTTCTTTATATATATATATATATTTTTTTCTTTTTCTTTATCATTTTTTCTAAGGTATATATACAAACGTATCAATGCATATGGTTTTACATATTTAATACATGAGTATGTATCCAATTCCTAAAATTTTGACGAAAGTATAAAGACACCCTTTTATCCCAACCCAATGTTCCCAACTCTCCCAAACTTGAATGATAAGCACTCTCACTAGCCTAAGCTAATCAAAGATCCAAACAAGGGACATCTATTATTTTTCACTTAAGGCTTGTAATGTGCTAAAATTAAGAACAAATGGGTTAAGCATAGGCTCAAAGTTGGCTAACAATGGGAGAAAAAAGGTAAGGCTATTTGGGTAAGTGAGCTATTTAAAATGATGGCCTCAATCAAATAATTGCATGTATACATGGAATAATGGACATATAGACTCAAACAAATCAAAGATTACAATCATAGAAATAGAACATTGCACACAAGAATGGAAAATAAGTGGTTATAAGATGTAACCACACAATTAGGCTCAAAACTCACATGCTTGTGTTCTTAGCTCAAAAACTATATTCCAAAATACATTCTTCAAGCAAGTTCAACAAAAAAAAAATCAAATTGGTAGGGTGCCCTAAAAATAATTTTTCTTGGAAAAAAAATCATCACCCTAACCAAGTAGTCCTAACATAAAAAAAAAGTGGTAAAATATGTACAAATTCTAACTAACATGCAACCTATCATGTAATGCAACAACTAACTAGCAAAGAAAAATAAGAATTGGTGTTGAAAGAAAGAAATTGTTATCCATGGAGATCGGTCAGACGACCTCCCCACACTTAAAAATTTGCATCGTCCTCGATGCATGCAAAGAAGAGTAAGGTGGACGGGTTGCTATAACTTGTTGAGCTTCTTCAAAAGGTTGTGCAGATGACTTGTTTGTTGCCCCCATTTAGAAGCTTTTCCTTTCCTTCTTGGTGGCCATCCTAAAAGAAAAGAAAAAGAAAGAAAATTAAGCCTATAACTAAGATATCAAAGCAATAGAACATTGGCGGGGGATAATGCCAAATAAGAGTAAGGTTCTCACTACATGTTAGCTACGCATGTGAGTGGGAAAGCAATATAGGCAAAGGGCATATCAACTAATACTTGATGAAAGAGTAAAGTTAAAGCATGAAGAGCATGTTGAGCATCAAGTTCAAATGAAAATTGATACAAACAAGATTAGGGATAAGCATGAGAGTATTTGGCCCTATCCCTAACACAATGATGAGTTAGGAATGACTAAAGCACTAATCTTGTGTGTAGAGCAAATATTACAATTAATGGCAAACAAGTCACAGAGCACCAAAATAATACAAGAGATTCTCAACAATTGAGTATAAGAGTTCAACACCATTATTAAAATAAAAACTTAGAAAAGAAGGGAAACAAGAACAAGCTATAAAAATAGAATTAGAATGCAATGAATGATAATATGCAAATGCAACATATAAAAGAAAATGAAATTAAAGAAAATAAAAAGTGGGATTTTGAAAAGAGAGAAGAAGAAGAAAGGTAATGGAAGAAAGAAGATAGAAGAATGAATTGAAGTAAAGAAAGAAAGAAGGGCGCGCATGTTTAAAAAGTGCGTCGAGCTACCGACGCACGCGCGCACTGCACGCTACGTGGGTTTGCAGAGTAGACAAGCGACGCGTAGGCGTCATGTACGCGTATGCGTACATGGAGAGAGTGCGAACCGACGCGCCCGCATGATGCACGCATACGCGTGGAATGAGAATTGTGCCTAAGGCACAATTCTGGCACCAAGGTTGCATAACTCTCAGGAAAAAGTATGGACGGTGCACCAACAATATAACACTATTGCAATTCTCCGGCAACGGCGCCATTTTGATGAGCTGGATTTTTTATTGGTATAGAATTTCTTCAAATAAATGAAATATCATTGCAAGTATGGTTCTACACCAACAAACAATCCTCCCAATCAAAAATTTGGTTGCCACAAGTACAAATCCCAAATAAGAATTAACCGAAGTATTTAAACTCCGGGTCGTCTCACAAGGAATTGCAATGAAGTGCTCAATTATTGGCTATGAAAGAACATGGGGGTTTGATTTTCAATGGGCAAGAAAATAAATGACAAGTAAATGAACAATTAACTAATAAAAGAAAGGAAAAGATACTCTTAGCTAGACATAGGTAATTAAGATCACCATCCTTGTCTACAAACCATATATTGATAATTATGAGAGGCCAAGAGTGATACCTCCCTGGGCATTTGAACGCCCAGAGTCATCTTGTGCAGAGACTTGGTTATCCTCTGTCAGTTGTTCTTCAATAAGCTTGCGAGCCTCTTCAATGGTCTTTCTCATGTGTATGGAACCTCTAGCAGAGTCATCCAAAGACATTCTAGCCATGTCTGAAAGTCCATAATAGAAGATGTCTAACTGTACCCATTCTGAAAACATTTCAGTTGGACATTTTCTTAGCATCGTTCTATACCTCTCCCATGCATCATAAAGATATTCATTATCTCCTTATTTGAAGCATTGGAAGTCTAGTCTCAACTGGGTCATTTTTCTTGGAGGAAAGTATTGATTTAAAAACTTGTCTACTAATTCTAAGTTTTCAAGCTTGCTTTAGGCTGGTTATCCAACCACCTCTTTGCTTGGTCCTTTACAGCAAAAGGAAAGAGCAATAGTCTGTAGATATCTTGGTCTACTCCTTCATTGTGTATTGTGTTAGCAATCTTTAAGAAATCTGCCAGGAACTCAGTAGGTTCTTCCTGTGAAAGTCTTGAATTCTGGTAGTTTTGCTGCACTATAGTAATGAGTTGAGGATTTAGTTCAAAGCTACTTGCTCTGATGTGAGGTATGCTAATACTTCTTCCATAGAAGTCAGTAGTGGGATTTGTATAAGATCCCAGAGTTCATCTGAACTCCTCATTCCCATTTGGGTTCATGATGAAGAAAGGTAGAAGAAGAGAAAGAAGAAGGTGGATAGAAGAAGTAGAAGAAGATAAACAAGAATTAAAATATTTATTTTATTTTATTTTATTTATTTATTTACTTTGAAAAATAAATGTTAATTAATTAAAAGAAATTGAAAATTTAATTATAAATTTTGAAAAATAGGAGAGAGAAGAATTAGTTAGGAAGTTTTGCAAAAGAAGAGAGAGAGAGAAGATAAGTAACTAATTAGAAAATATTTGAAAACAAGATAAGATATAAGATTTGAAAAGATTTGAATTTAAAATTTGAAATTAGAAAAGATAAGATAAGTTAGGTAAGACAAGATAAGGAAGTTAAGAGAAGATATGTTTTTAAATTAAAAATTTGAAATTTAAATTTTAAATTTGAAAATTAAATTTTGAATTTTACATTTTGAAATTTGAAATTTGAAATTTGAAATTTAGAATTGTGAAAAAGTCAACAAGATAAGATAAATATTTGAAAAAGATTTAAATTTTGACAAGGTTTGATTTTTAAAATTTAAATTTGAAATAAGATAAGATAAGATTTTTGAAAAAGATAAGATTTTTTGAGAAGATTTGATTTTAAAAAGATTTGAATTTTGAAATTTAAAACTAAGATAAGAGATGATAAAAATTTTAAAACTAAAATCTGAATTTTTAGTTAGAATTTTCAAAAAATTAATAAAAATAAAAATAGAAAAGATATTTTTTTATTTTTGAATTTAATGAGGAAAGAGAAAAAACACACAAAAGTCAACAAACTTAAAATTTTTAGATCTAAATGGTCCTAGTGTGCGAAAATTTAAAGAAAAACACCAAGGGACACCAAACTTAAAAAAATTTTAGATCAAAATAAAAAGAAAACACAAGAACACTTTAAAGATTAAGAAGAACACCAAGAACAGAACTTAAAAAATTCAAAAAACACAAGAACATGTAAAGGACACAAGACATAAAATTTTTGGAAACCGAACATAAAATTTTTGAAAAATTTATAGAAAACACATAAGAAGACACCAAACTTAAAGATTGATACAAGATTTAACCAAAGAAACTGTTTTTGAATATTTTTAGAAAGAAAGACTAAAAGAAAACAAAAATCACCAAGAACAAGAACAAAAAGACTCAAACCAAGAACAAAGATTAACAAAGAAAAGAAAAAATATTTTTGAAAAAGGTTTTTGAATTTTTTTTTTTGAGAAAAAAGAAAATAAAATAAAATACTCTTGCAAAAATTAGAGACAATACCTGATCTAGGGAACAAGATAATCCGTCAATTGTCCAAACTCGAACAATCCCCGGCAACGGCGCCAAAAACTTGGTGAACGAATCCCCACGCTTCGTACAACTGAACCAGCAAGTGCACTGGGTCGTCCAAGTAATACTTGAGTGAGTCAGGGTCAATTCCACGAGGATTATGGTTTGAAGCAAGCTATGGTTATCTTGCAGGTCTTAGTCAGGCAGATAGAAGAGTTGATGATTTTGATTTGGAAGGTGGAATAATTATAATGATAATCTTGAAAAATAGATGAATATAAACAGGGATAAGGAATTGGGTAAGCTTTGGAGATGCCTTGTCCTTCTGGATTAACTCTGGTACTACTATCTTCTTCAAGTGTGAATGACTTCTTCTATGGCAGGCTGTATGTGATTGACGCTGGTTTGAGCAGCCGCCAATACTCTTCCATATCTGAACCCCAGGGTTAGTGCGGATCCATTCTGATTGATGATGAAGCTTCTGCAGTCCATCCTCCTTAGTGATCCTACTCAAAATGCCACAGACAAGGTCGGATCTTCCAAATAAGAGGATGTTGTGCCTTTGGGTTCTAGCCTCTACCACATGTAGAATGTGATAACCTGATGCTAGTTCAACGCATCCATATTGATGAACAATGAATATACATCTTAGAATAGAGAACCAAACATAGATGAAAGAGAAACAGTAATACTTTTATTAATTCATAGGACTCAGAAGAGCTCCTCCCCCTCAACCTAGGAGGTTTAAAAACTCATACTAAAAGGAAAATTCAATGTGTAAACGAAAATAGGGCTGATTGTGATTGAAGATCATGTAAAATAACTCTTAAATGTAAAACAGATGACTAGTAAGGATAAAACAGTCTATCTAGTGCAAAATCCACTTTTGGGGCCCACTTGGTGAGTGTTTGAGCTGACCTTTGATGAGATCCATGCGCTAAGAGGCCTCTAGGGTGTTGAACGCTGGCTAGGGGTCCTCTCGGGGCATTTGGAAGCTGATCTTTGCTCCTTGGGCGCTGGATGCCTCGGGGTAAGAAGCTGGCGTTGGACGCCAATTTTGGGCCTTCTAATTTGAAGCAAAGTATGAACTATTAAACATTTCTAGAAAGCTCTGGAAATTAGCTTTCCATAGTCATTGAGAACGCTCCATTTGGATTTCTGTAGCTCTAGAAAAACTCTTCCAAGTGTAAGGAAGTCAGATCCGGACAGCATCTGCAGTGCTTTCTCTGTCTCTGAATCAGACTTTTGGTCCAGCTCCTCAATTTCAGCCAGAAAATACCTGAAATTGCATAAAAACACACAAACTCAAAATAGAGTCCAAAAATGTGAATTTAACACTAAAACATATGAAAACTAAATAAAAATTGAGCAAAACATATTAAAAACTATATGAAAATGATGCCAAAAAGCGTATAAAATATCTGCTCATCATGCACAATGACATATGTGGGTATCATCTGGGATCCCGATCACTAGCCAAAAAGATGATCCGAGCTAGATTCTTTTGGCTGACTTTTGATGCTAGGGCATCTTAGGCTAGTTTTACTAGCTTTTTTTCTTTATTTTTGATAGGTTTTATGCACTTTCTTGAGTTATAAGTAAGCCATTTGGGTAGAAATTCATGCATACCTAGATTCATCCAACTATGATTAATATGATACAATTTCATGAGAATTTTTCTATAATTACTTGTGTGTTAAGAATGATAAGAATTCTCATGACTTTAGCAAGGCTTTGATGCATGTATTGGTTGATGATAGGTGAAGGAACGCATGAAGGAAGGTTGAAGACTGAGCATATAAAGATGGAGAAGAAGCAATGTTGGTGGCCAAGTTGGACCATCAACGTTGACTCAAACTTGGAAGAGAAATAGAGCACTCCTTTGTAAACAATACTGATGCTCACGTTTGAGGTAGCGTTGGACATCTAACGTTACCCCCAACGTGGTGATGAAAAGTTTCAATTCTGGAGCGAAATGATTTTTTAAGCGACGACGCGTACGCGTGAAAGAGCAAAATTCGCACGAAAGCGTGCGTCACGCGCACGCGTGGAATGGCAAAAAATGACCATCCACGCGTACGCGTAAAAAATAGAACATTGGGGGTCCAACGTTAACTCAAACGTAGCCTCCAACATCCGTGATGCTCGACCTAGAATTGAGATTTGAAAAATTTGCATCGACGCGTATAGGTCAGTGACGGGTACGCGTGGATGGGAAAAACATCAATACACGCGAATGCGTGAAGCACGCATACGCGTGAAAATGCCAACGTTGGAGGAAACGTTTGGGGTCCAATGCTGAGGCCAACGTCTTTAAAGCTGAAAAATGATTTTTTTTTCATCCACGCGCACGCGTACACGTGCATAAGTTTTTCTGCCCATTTTGCACAGACGCGCAAGGCACGCGCATGCGTGAGTTAATTAACGTTGGCCCTCCAACGTTGAGTCAAACGCTAATGACAGCAAGCCTTTCTGGTTTTTGCGGATCTGATTCAAAGTGGCGTTTGAGTCAACGTTGACCATCAAACGTTGACACAAACGTGAAGCATCAGTATTCAAATTTTGCACATATCTCTTCTCAACAAAAGGGCAACCAATTGGAACGATCCTCAACCCAATTCCATCAAGGCCAAAAGCCCAATTCAAGGCTTGAAGATCAAAAATAGAAAGTGTATAAATAGGAGTTTGTTTGATTTGTGGAGCTTTTTTTAACTTCTATTTTTTAGCCTAATTGTTCATTTTTGAGAGCTCTGTACCTGAGATTGGATCTAAGTTTTGCTTTCTATTTTTTATTTTACTATCCTCTGCAATCTTTACTTTTTGTTTTGGAATTTTAGATTGAGATTGAAGGAATTCTGTTTCAATTCTTGATCTGAAATCTCTCTGTTTTCTTCTGCATAATCCTAGTAAATTGAAAATCGAATCTGAGTTTTCTTTACTACTTTCATTTCTTCTGCAAATTGTTTTCTGCTGGATCAAGGAAGGAATTGAGATCTAGACCTGTTTTCTAGTCTCATTGACCCCCTGAGATATTCACTTGTCTTTTTAGATTTTACAATTAACCTGAGTTTCATTTCTGTTTTGCTTCTTCAAGCAATTTTTCTTTTCTGTTTAAGATCAGCTGGATCCCATTTCATAGTCCAATTCTCTGTTCGATTGCTCTTTAAATTTTCTTGTTTAATTTTGAATCTCAGCTCCCCAATTCCTTTTAATCTTTCAGCAATTTAAGTTTCACAACAATGTAGATTTAGTAGTTTACATTTCTTGCACTTTAAGTTTCATCCATTTACATTTCTTGCAATCTAAGTTTCAGTCATTTACATTACTTGCACTTTAAGATTCATCTCTTTTATTTCTTTTGCTCTTTAATTTACTGTCAATTTTCCCTCTCCCACTTAGTTTCATGCAATTTAGCTTCTGCTATTCACAATTCACTCAAATCAACACTTGTTTGCTTGACTAAATCAACCACCTAACTAAAATTGCTCAATCCTTCAGTCCCTGTCGGATCGACCTCACTCATGTGAATAATTATTACTTGATGCGACCCGGTACACTTGCCGGTGAGTTTTGTGTTGGATCATTTTCCACACATCAAGTTCTTTGCGCCATTGCCGGGGATTTAATTAGATTGACAATGATTAAGTAAGGTGGTGATCTGGATTAAGCATTTTTTTTTACTTTTCTTATTTTTAACTAACACACTAACTGTTTGAATTTTTGCTTAAGCGAACCACAGAGGAGAGTCTTGGCTTCTTACACGTTTGCTAATCCAAGGTATTGTGGGAGTAGCATCCTTACCTCAAATGTCAATGCAAATAACTTTGAATTGAAGCCACAGCTCATCACTTTGGTACAAAACAATTGTTCCTATGGAAGAGGGCCACTTGAAGATCCAAACCAACACTTATCCACTTTTCTGAGGATTTGTGATACTCTCAAAACCAATGGTGTGCATCCTAACATTTACAAGCTATTGCTATTTCCATTTTCCCTGAGAGACAAATCTACTCAATGGTTGGAGTCATTTCCAAGAGATAGCATTAATAATTGGGAAGATCTAGTGAACAAGTTCTTAGCCAAGTTCTATCCTTCTCAAAGGATCATTAGACTCAAAACAGAGGTCCAAACATTCACTCAGATGGATGGAGAGTCATTCTATGAGGCTTGGGAGAGATACAAGACCTTGATCAGAAAGTGTCCCCCTGAAATGTTCAATGAATGGAATATACTTCAGAATTTCTATGAAGGCTTGACCTTGAAAGCCCAAGAAGCACTAGATCACTCAGCAGGAGGCTACTTACAATTGATGAAGACTACAGATGAGGCTCAAAATCTCATTGATATGGTGGCAAACAATCAATATTTCTTTGCTCATCAAAGGCAATGTCAACCAGCCCAAAGGAAAGGAGTTCTGGAGTTGGAAGGTGTAGACACTATCCTAGCTCAAAAACAAGGTGATGCAGCAGCAAATCCAGCAACAATTTGAGCAAATGGCTAAGAGAATCGATAGTTTGCAAGTTGCATCAGTGTCACCAATTAACCACCAACTGGGTGGGGATCAAATGAAGAAAACCAAGAGGATCAGCAGCATGAACAAGTGAACTATATGCACAACCAAGTATCCAGCCAGAATGAATTCCATGGAGACACATACAACCCTTCCTGGAAGAACCACCCAAATCTCAGATGGGGAGATAGCCACAATCAAAACCAGCAGCCATGGCAAAGAAATCCAAACTACAACAACTCAAGAAACACAAATAACAACAACCAGCAAAACACTAACCCCAATCCATAAAGAAAACCCCAAAACAATCATCCCAATTTCAATTATTATCCATCCAATAATCCAGCCACTAACCAAAACAATTATCATCCACCCTCAACATCTCACAATCAGCCACAGATACCACAAGATACTCAAAGAATCTCCAACCTAGAGATACTAATGGAAAAGATGATGAAGCAGCAGGAACTAACAAGTAAGAATCATGAAGCCTCAATGAGAAACTTAGAAAGGTAAATTGGACAACTGTCCAAGCAAGCTGTGATTGAAAGGCCAATGATGAGCGAATAATTTATACACTTTTTGGCATTATTTTTATATAGTTTTTAGTATGTTTTATTCACTTTTTAGTATATTTTTATTATTTTTTAAGCAAAATTCACATTTCTGGACTTTACTATGAGTTTGTGTGTTTTTCTGTGATTTTAGATATTTTCTGGCTGAAATTGAGGGACCTGAGCAAAATTCTGATTCAAAGGCAGAAAAAGGACTGCTGATGTTGTTGGATTCTGACCTCCATGCACTCGAAATGAACTTTTTGGAGCTGCAGAAGTCTAAATTGCGCGCTCTCAATTGCGTTGGAAAGTAGACATCCAGGGCTTTCGAGAAATATATAATAGTCTATACTTTGCTCGAGTTTTGATGACACAAACTGGCGTTCAAATGCCAACTCCCTGCCCTATTCTAGCGTTAAACGCCAGAAACAGGTTACAATATGGAGTTAAACGCCAAAAACAGGCTACAAACTAGCGTTTAACTCCAAGAGAAGTCTCTACACGTGAAAGCTTCAATACTCAGCCCAAGCACACACCAAGTGGGTCCGGAAGTGGATTTCTGCATCATTTACTTATTTCTATAAACCCTAGTAACTAATCTAGTATAAATAGAACTTTTTACTATTGTATTTTCATGCTGGGATCTATGGACGTTTAGTCCTTAGACATTGGGGGCTGGCCATTCAGCCATGCCTGGACCATCATCACTTATGCATTTTCAACGGTGGAGTTTCTACACACCATAGATTAAGTTGTGGAGCTCTGCTGTTCCTCGAGTATCAATGCAATTACTACTATTTTCTATTCAATTCATGCTTATTCCTATTTTAAGATATCCATTCGTATACAAGAACATGATGAATGTGATGATTATGTGACGCTTATCATCATTCTCAACCTATGAACGCGTGCCTGACAAACACTCCCGTTCAACATGCAAACAAGCTTGAATGAATATCTCTTAGCCTTCTGGTTCACGATCAGAGTTTTCGTGGTATAAGCTAAAATCAATTGGCAGCATTCTTGAGATTCGGAAAGTCTAAACCTTGTCTGCGGTATTTCGAGTAGGATCTGGGATGGGATGACTGTGACGAGCTTCAAACTCGCAAGTGTTGGGCGTAGTGACAGACGCAAAAGGATCAATGGATCCTATTCCAACATGAGTGAGAACCGACAGATGATTAACCGTGCGGTGACAGCGCATTTGGACCATTTTCACTGAGAGGACGGACGGTAGCCATTGACAACGGTGATCCCCAACATATAGCTTGCCATAGAAAGAAGTATAAAGGATTGGATGAAGACAGTAGGAAAGTAGAGATTCAGAAGGAATAACGCATCTCCATACGCTTATCTGAAATTCCTACCAGTGAATTACATAAGTATCTTGGTGGGCGGAATTCACTACCCTTTCCCAATAATATTGATGAATCCGCTATTGGCAAGCGCACCGAAATTATCGTCAAGTATTAACCCACAGTGTAGTGGGATCGTATCCACAGAGATTGGTAGATTTGAGCAATTTTAATTAATTGGTGAATTAGTCAAGCTCAACAGAATAAGTTGTAAGTGCAGAATTATAAATGGCAGAAACATAAATGGCAAAGGAATAAAAGAAAGCAATAAAATGCAGAAATGGAAATAACAGGAATGTAAAGGGGAATGGGATTTTGCAGAATGTAAGTAAATCTATAAAAGAATGGAAGAGATCAGAATGGGGGAATTCATTGAGATAAGGAGATATTGTCTCTTTGGATTAAATCCAGCTTATATCTTCTTCAATCATGCAACTCATTGACCTCTTGGCAATCATGATTGATTGAGCCCCAATCCCTTGGTGACTCAATCTCTCAAATCTTGATCAATAGCCAATTCCTTGGTCTAATTGCTCATGAAGAGAGATATGCTTGGTCCCTGATTATACCACACATCATCATAGGTCCAGGTAGAGGGAGGATTGTATGTCACCATATCCAAACACCACAACCCAGATTCTACTCAAGTGTGAGAAGGGATTTCTAGCATGGTTTCATGTTTCCTTTTCCAAGGTTCCCATGAAACCCATTTTGCATTCAATCTCTTTTCCAAGGTAATTGAACACTAAGCATGAAAATCAAAATTCCTTCTAGCAAATCAAAGAGAAGATGAAGAGAAGAAGAAATTCACTATCATTAATCCATCAAGTACAATAGAGCTCCCTCTCTCAATGAGAGGGAATTTAGCTACTCATAGCTCAGAGAGAAAGTACAAAAGATGGAAGAGATGAAGTGTGAAAACTAAAAAAAGTGAAATCTTAAAACTAAACTCTGTGACTTGTTTACCCCTTTTCCAATACGTCCAAGGGTATTTATACTACTCCTAGATCTAGAAAATAAAAGAAAATTACAAAAGTGAAAAGAAAATTACAATTTGGAGGGAAAAGAAACTCAACAAATGTTATCTTCCAGCTGGCGTGTGACTGGCGCTTCTCTGGCGTGTTACGCTTCTTCTGTTTCTGATTTGGCGTGCCACGCCTCTCCATTCAAGTGGCACGCCGTCCTCTGTTTCACACCTAGCGTGCCACGCCTTTGAGCCCATGTGGCACGCCCAGGACATTTTGAATGGCAAAGTAACCTGGCGTGCCACGCCTTCGAGCCAAAGTGGCACGCCCAAGGTATTTTAAATGGCAAAGTAACCTGGCGTGCCACGCCTTTGAGCCAAAGTGGCACGCCCAAGTTCACTTTCCTTATCTCTATGCTTCTGGAGATTTGAACCAGCGTGGCATGCCCAGGGTCAGGCGTGCCACGCCCTACTTAAAGTTTTACCCCTTTGCCGACGTGACACGCCTCGTCATCCAAGTGGCACACTTGATTTCATTGGCTCCTCTTCTTCCTCTCTGGAAAATACTACCAGCGTGCCATACTATGAGACTGGCGTGTCACGCCCTTCATTTGCTTTATCTTCTTGCTGGCGTGCCACGCCTCATCTCCCAAGTGGCACGCCTGAGTCCACTGGCCCTTTAATTTCTCCTTTGGAAAACACTACCAGCGTGCCAGGCCATGAGACTGGTGTGTCACACCCTTCATTTGCCATTGTCCCAGAGGTTGGCGTGCCACGCCTGGATGTTCAAGTGGCACGCCAAAGTGAGAAGATTGAGCTGGCGTGCAACGCCTTCGATACAAAGTAGCACACCCAGCTTTATTTGGCCTCCTTAGGTGCTGGCGTGCCACGCCTCATCACTCAAGTGGCACGCCTTAGTGGGAGTTCTTGAGCTGGCATGCCACACCTTCGATACCAAGTGACACGCCCATCTTTTGCATTGTCTCCTTGTTCACTGGCGTGCCACGCCTTGTTGCTCAAGTGTCACGCCCATTCACTTGTGGGTCTCATAAGCTTGGTGTGCCACGCCTTGGTCCTCAAGTGGCATGCCCAAGTGAACTCTAGGGCTGGCGTGCCACGCCTTCAACACAAAGTGGCACGCCATAGTGATGGTTCTTTTAGTAACGAATTGGCGTGCCACACCCTGCTTCTGGCGTGCCACGCCCCTCTGATAGTCTCCAATTTTGCTCTATGGAATGTTGTACTAGCGTGCCACGCCCAGCTTCTGGCGTGCCACGCCAATACATCTTTGTGGCGTCTATTCCAAGTGGCCCGCCTGCTTCACGTGCCCCACTTGTTTTGTTGTTTTCTTTCCCATTTTTGATGTCTTCTCCATCTGAAATCCAGCACAAACTCATTTCAAAGCAATGTACTATGATATTCATCAATTAAGGCAAGAATTGCAATGATCAAATGAGATTATGCCTCTTTTATGGTCCTTTTTATGCAAGAAAAAGGGTAGATGATGTAAGTTATCACAACACCAAACTTAAGCTTCGCTTGTCCCAAGCAAATCAATGTGAGTGGTCATTTTAGTGAATTGAGACTTGACCTTGAATGGATGTAATGTAACTAGGAATTGGACTAAGTGCTCAACACATGCATGAGTGTTTTGAATATCACAAAGAGCTCCTAGATCCTTAAGGGTTTTTCCAAGTATGTGTTTTAGGGGTCCTTTTCATTAATTGTCACCTTGAAGTAGTAAGGGTTAACTCTTTCTTTCTCTTTTGTGCTTCTTTTCTGTTTATTGACCATGACTCTAAGTGTTTTGTCTCAAGACAACCCTTTAGTTAGGCTTTCAATCAACACTCCCAAGCCGGTTGACTTTAGGGTGCTAGGTGTTGAAACACCCCTGAGAATTTACTTGCCCAGGCCTCTTATTGACACATCTTCACCACAGGCATCTACTAGGGGTTCTAACTCTTTTTGAGTTTTTCATTGTTTCTCTTCCCTCCTTAGTAGTTGATGCTCAGAGCCTTGGGTCTTTGTTGCTTACTACTTCTTGGTTCTATAGATATTCAAGGAACACCCCTCAACTTCTACTTGTCATGCCTTCTAGGACTAGTTACTTTTCATGACTCATTCTTTTTCTTTTCACTTCATTCAAGGTTCTTGACTTAGTCTTTTGTTCCTTAGTTCTTTTGAATAAGCTTTCTTGGTCTTAGTCTCATTTACTCTTGTTCTTACACACTCACAACAACTCTTATGGAGACAAACTCTACTTTATTGATGAAAATAAAGACTACAGTTATCATTGCATTTTCTTTCTTGCATATCAAAGGACTCACAAAGACTTCAAGCAAAATAAAACATAAACTATCCTAACATTATCAATCATTCTTAAACATAAAGTAAACAGATAAAGAAAACTTAAACAGAATTTAGGAATTTGGGAAATGTCAACCATGGAACTCAACAACCTTATGCAGCTTCTTTAGCTCATTGGCCCCTTGCTTTTGTCCTTCTTCTTGGAGGGGGAGGAGTCATCTCCACCCTTTTTGGAGGATCCTTCTTGTGCTTTCTTGTCCTTGGGCTTCCAGAAACCCAGCCTTCTCATGTAGGACTTCACATTTTCTTTGTGCTGATACGCAATTTCCTCCTGCCATCCACTGAGTTCCTCCAATTTTTGCATATAGGTGGGGTAACTAGGATTCAAGTTGGCTACTGCATTGCACAAGTAACTCAACTTAGTTTGTTCATAGCAGTCATATTCCCTTCTTGCTATAGTTCTAACTTCATAGAGGTGTCTGAATTCAGCAAGGCTGTTCATTTGATGTAATTGATATTCCAGCATCACCCCTAAGCTACCTTGCACTTCTCCCCAGTTGATCTTTCCTTGCTGCTCCTTCAGTTGTTCAGAGCTTCCTTGGAGGTTGTGTATTTTCTCATTCACTTGGTTCCATTGCTCCCTTTGGCTACTTTGAAATTGGTTGACATCTTCCCTCAATTGATACAGATCTTCTTTCATTTGGTGCACATCTCCTTGCAGCTGCTCCAAGTTCATTCCTTCATGAAATTGTTGGTATTGTTGGTATGGTGGTGGTTGAAGTGCCAGAAGTTGTGGTTGCTCCTCTGCCTCTGATGAGCGGATAATTTATACACTTTTTGGCATTGTTTTTAGGTAGTTTTTAGTAGGATCTAGCTATTTTTAGGGATGTTTTTATTGGTTTTTATGCAAAATTCACATTTCTGGTCTTTACTATGAGTTTGTGTATTTTTCTATGATTTCAGGTATTTTCTGGCTGAAATTGAGGGACCTGAGCAAAAATCTGATAGGAGGTTAACAAAGGACTGCTGATGCTATTGGATTCTGACCTCCCTACACTCGAAATGGATTTTCTGAAGCTACAAAACTCCAAATGGTGCACTCTAAACGGCGTTGGAAATTAGACATTCATAGCTTTCCAGCAATATATAATAGTCTATACTTTGTTCGAGTTTAGATGACACAAACTGGCATTCAACGCCAGTTCCATGCTGCATTCTGGAGTAAAACGCTAGAAACACGTCACAAACCAGGGTTAAACGCCAAAAACATGTTACAACTTGGCGTTTAACTCCAAGAGAAGCCTCTGCACGTGTAAAGCTCAAGCTCAGCCCAAGCACACACCAAGTGGGCCCCGGAAGTGGATTTCTGCATCAATTACTTATTTCTGTAAACCCTAGTGACTAGTTTAGTATAAATAGGACTTTTTACTATTGTATTTTAATCTTTAGTCTCAGTTTTAATCTATTATTCATCTAAGGAGACTGTTGATCACGTTTGGGGGCTGGCCATTTGGCCATGCCCGGACCATCACTTATGTATTTTCAACGGTGGAGTTTCTACACACCATAGATTAAGGTGTGGAGATCTGTTGTACCTCGAGAATTAACGCAATTATTATTGTTCTTCTATTCAATTCAAGCTTATTCTTGTTCTAAGATATCACTCGTACTTCAACCTGATGGATGTGATGATCCGTGAAACTCATCATCATCCGTCCTTATGAACGCGTGCCTGACAACCACTTCCGTTCTACCTGCGAAAGCTAGAGTGAATATCTCTTGAATATCTCCTATTTATACACTTTCTATTCTTGGAATTTGGAATTTGGATGGGCTTTTGATTTTGTGAAGAATTGAATTAAATTGGATTTTTAATCCAATTTTCAGCCCATGAGAAAAGTGGCTTCCAGGAGGCTGCCCTGCCCTTGTGGAGAGCAGGGCAGGAAATGGTGCATGCGGCCTTGTGCGTGCGTGTTGGTGCGTGTGATGCTGCAGGATGCTGCCCTGCCCTTGTGGAGGGCAGGGCAGAGTTTTCTTAGTGCGCCAGATTCTGCTGCCCGTGCATGCTGCTGCTGGCCGATGCTACCCTGCCCTTGTGGAAGGCAGGGCAGAGTTTTCTTGGTGCGCCAGATTCTGCTGCCCGTGCGTGCTGCTGCTGGCCGAGTGTTCAAGTCCTGGCCGTGCCAAGATGCTGCTCCATGCACCAAGAAATGATGCCCTGCCCTTGTGGAGGGCAGGGCAATGTGCTAAAGGTGAAGTCCCACGTTCGATACTTGGTGGAGGCGCACGCTGCTTCTTTTCCTTGGTTTTCTTGGCACCAAAGTAAGGCCTAGTTCCTTGCTTCCTCATGGTGCCGTGTTCGATCCTTGTGGCAAGCATTAGTAAGCTTTTTCCTTGAATTTATTTCTTTGATGAGCCCGATATTGCTCTTGAGGAGGGCAGGGCAGAATTTTTGCTTCCTTTGGTCCTTGGCATCAAATTGTGCTCCGCCCTTGTTGTGGGCAGGGCAGTGTTGCTTTTCAAGGCTTGGTTCAATATGTTGCTCTCCTGGAGGGCAGTGTGCCCTTGTGGAGGGCAATGTTTGCTTCCTCCATCTATGCGCCACACTTCTTATATCTTGGGCCACGCTTTCTTAAGCCACGTTTTTCCTCTTTTCTTACTTTCTTCACCTATAAGAAACCAAAACAACCACTCAAAGTATCACTAAATTCACAAGGCTTATAATTCATTAAAATTCAATTAATTCTTGCTTAAACCTCATGATTTAGCATCAATTTAATGGTGGTTGCTTGATTTAAAGAAGTTATGCATTTTCATTCCAAATCACTTACTTAGGATGCAAGAAAGTGCATAAAAACTAATAAAACAAGTGAAATTAGCTTGAAAAATGGGTATATGATGACCTGTCATCAATAGGAGAGCCCAAGGAAATAAAATCCAAGCCTAAGCGGCTAAATCAAGCTGTCCCTAACCATGTGCTTGTGGCATGCAAGTCCAAGTGAAAAGCTTGAGACTGAGTGGTTAAAGTCGTGATCCAAAGCAAAAGAGTGTGCTTAAGAGCTCTGGACACCTCTAACTGGGGACTCTGGCAAAGCTGAGTCACAATCAGAAAAGGTTCACCTAGTCATGTGTCTGTGGCATTTATGTATCCGGTGGTGTTCCGAAGGTTACCTGAAACTGTAGGCCGATCTCGGTTGAGATCTTCTGTGTTGGTCGGAGCCAACGTGTCCGGCAGGTGTACGGCGGCTGGAGCTGGTGTGTCCGACTTGTTGGACTTGGTGGTGGTGCTGATCCTTCGTCCTCGGAGGGTGAGGGGTACCTGCAAGGGACTCCGATGCTTAAGTTAGCAAGGGTATTAAGCAGGTAGTGAGTAGAATCAGAGTATGAGTTATACCTGGGTGCTCCAGTGTATTTATAATGGTGAGATGTGGCCTTCTGTGGATAAGATAAGTTAGTTATCTTATCTTGTCTTATCTTTAAGTGAGGTCACCTTATCTTTAAGGGAACCGCCCTTCTCTCTGTAGGCTTGGGCCGCCTTAGGATTTGGGGCGTGTTCCTCTATTTGGGCCCTTTGTTTGGGCTTTCCTGTGACTTGGCCGAGCTCTTTGAGAAGAGGTCGGATTGTCCTGACCTGAATAGGTCGGTCGCTTTGCCTGTAGAACATCCCGGGTCGGACAGCTCGACCCAGGGTATGAACAGTGCCCCTGCTTGAGCTCGGTCTTCTCTTTTTAAGGTCGAGTCCTTGACTTCGGTCCTTCTTCGGTGAAGCCGAACTCAAGCATTTTGTCGATTCCTTTGCAGCAGCTTTTGAATGTAGAACGTTTCCTCTAAAGGCGCGCGCTTTTATATCGGCGTTTTGGGAACGTGTGAGGGTTTAATGCTTTCCTTAATTTTAGCATTAATTGCCCCGTTTCTTTTTGGCTCTTTATTTTGATTTTTGAAAGCCCAGAAACGGTTTCTCTTCTTTTGCCCTTTTCATAACTTCTCTTCTCCGTTCTCTCCACTCTTCTATTTTCTTGTTTTGCACCTCTCCTTTTCTCTGTGTTCGCGTCGTCGTTTGGCGTTTCTGGAGCTTCTGTTTTCGGCTGGAGTTTTACGTTTCTCCCTGCGACATTGCTCTTTGTTCGCGTTCTTTGTGAGAAGGTCTTCCCAGATTTCCATCTTCAGTTTCTTTGAAGCTCGCTGCCCTTTCCATGTTGGTACTAGCTTTCTTGCTTCTTTCGTAGCTTCGTCTTTAGTTTTTTGGTGAAGTTCTGTTTTCGCATGTTTGAAAGCTTTGAACCTTTTTGTGATCTTTACCTTTGTTTCCTTTGCTGTAAACATGTTTTGCTTTCTTTCATGCTCTTTTTGGCATTTTCGTCGAGGCTTTTCTAGGGTTTTGTTGCTTCTGACAGAGAATCTGCATCTGTTCCTTGTTTTTGGAGGTTTTTCTTTTTGCCTGATCTTACAAAAAAGGTTGCATCTTTAATGGTCTCTGCTTGGCGTGTTTGATGTTTGGGATTGCTTTGGCAGGCTTGTAATGATTTGCTGTGTTTTTCTTTGGTGAAAAGCGTTTGTTGTTTTGAATCCTTTTTGAGAAATGCTAGGATGTAAGCTGTAGAGTATTTCTGGAAAACCTTGCTTTGTTACTGCCTCCAAAGGATGCCCCAGGGCTTTTGGTTTGAGTCCTGGGGTTTTCCTTTTCACTGTTTCATCTACTAACCGAGTTGTTTTCTCCCTTTGTCCAAGATGTTTGTAGTAACCCTTATCTTCTTTTCTTACTTTGTAGGATTAGTTGGCCTCATGTCTTCTCGCAATAACATTGTAGAGATGTCTTCCAGAGTTCCCGAGGGGATGTCTGATTGGCTGGACTCCCTTGTTTTGTTGTGTGTTTCTGTTGTGGATGCTGAATTTTGCACAGAGCTGAGGAAGCGCCATAGGATTTGTGGTAACATTGCCCGTGAGGAGGATTACGAGCTTGTTACCCCTGATTCTGACGAGAGAGTGTGCTTTCCGACTTCTTTTGAGGGAGAACGCCCCTTCGTTTATGCTTATGAATACTTTTTTAGCCAGTTGAACGTTTCTTTTCCTTTTACTGCTTTTGAGACTGATCTATTGTGGTCGTGTAATATTGCTCCATCCCAGCTTCACCCCAATTCCTGGGGTTTTATTAAAATTTTCCAACTTCTCTGTAGTGAACAAGATGTAACACCTTCCCAGACTCTTTTTCTTTACTTGTTTGTTTCTGCCAAGCCTGGCGGTTCTTCAAAAAAGAAAGCTTCTTGGGTTTCTTTTCGGTCCGCCCAGGGCCATAAAGTGTTTACAATGTATGATGAGTCCTTTAAAGACTTCAAGAACTACTTTTTTAAAGTTCGAGCTGTTGAGGGGGCCCGTCCCTTTTTTCTTGATGAAAATGACGAGCCTGCTTTTCTTCTAGAGTGGCAAAAGAATGTAAGAGTGCCACGTTACACATGGGAAATGCTTAGTGAGGTTGATCGGGCTTTTGTAGTTGTTCTTGAAGATTTGTGGGGGAAGCCTCCCCATCTGGATACGAAGAGATTTCTGAATGATCCGTCTTTGGTTCGCTTTGCTTTGGGTATTTGTTTGTCTATTGGCCCGACTTGTCTCTATATTTATTTCCTTTTTTGTTCCTCTTTTGTAACTCTTTGTCGTGGTTGTTTTGTGTTTGCAGAGATGTCTAAGAACAATGACTCCATGAAGGCCTTTAAGAAGGCGAAGAAGGCAACTGCTGGTTTAAACATTTCGGCCAAAGTGGTCGGCGAGGGGTCTTCCCAGGCTCCAGTTAAACCTCCTATTCCGAGTTCTCCCGGGCCGAGGAAAGTAATTCATATTCCTCGTTCGTCTGGTCGATCCTCCACAATCTTCTACAGCAGCTCCTGGTGCCCCTCCTAGCAAGAAGCAAAAAACATCCGAGCCTTTTAACTTGGATGTCCTGGATTTTGATGCCATTGAATTTGTTGACCAGCAAATTTCCCCCTATGGTGGGCTTTCTATGGACGACGTGTCTCTTTTAAAGCATTTGTATTTTATTACCCAAAATAGTGTGAAGATGGCCCACATGGGTGCGGCTATATTTCGAACAATTCAGGGGATTCTGGTTCATGCTACCAAATCTTTTATGGAGGAGGCCAAGTCAGAGTTTGATCGAATCAAGGATCTGAAGGAGGAGTTGGAGGTGAAGTTGGCCAAGGTGGAGAAGGAACTGGAGGGTGAGAAGGCCAGCTCTA
The DNA here is from genome assembly GCF_003086295.3 of Arachis hypogaea. Classification (NCBI taxonomy): domain Eukaryota; kingdom Viridiplantae; phylum Streptophyta; class Magnoliopsida; order Fabales; family Fabaceae; genus Arachis; species Arachis hypogaea. The sequence goes on along the minus strand of NC_092040.1, from coordinate 66,070,297 downwards.
TTGCCCTTTCCGCTTCTCTGAAGCTGGCCAAAGACATGGCTTTGAAACATAAGGATAGCTATGTCTCGGCTTATAGGGAATTGATGCGTCTTCGGGAGGAGTTGGAAACAGCTCGGGTCAATTATAGTGAGCTTCAGGGTCACCTTATGGGTAGCGTAACTGCTGCCTCCGAGAACCTGATGGAGCAGTTCCGGGTTGTTGCTCCTGATGCCGACTTGACTCTCATCAGCCTGGATAATGTCGTGAGAGATGGTAAGATTGTCCCAGATGACCAGGATGATGAAGAGACTGATCCTCCCCCAGTGCCTTCTCTTAAGGTATCTACCTCCTCTGTTCCTCCCATTACATCTGATCCGGATTGCCAGATTCTGAACCGGGATGATGGAACCGTAGATGCCGTGCCCCTTCAAACTCGTCCGCCTTCTCCTCATACTGATGCTGCCGGGAAAGCTCCCGATCTTTAGCTGATCTTTTTCTGGATATTTTGTGTAAATAGCCCGGTTTGTGGGCTTTTGAACTTTTTTTTGTTTGACGCTTCTACTTATCTGTCTTGCAACTCTTTTTGAAAAACAAAAGTAGCTTCTGAGGTTGGTTTTGTGGTGACCTCTTGAAGCTTTTGTCGTATTATGCATGATATCTGTTGAAATTTTGCTGTTCTGGCCTTTTTAGGTTGTTTGCGTGCTTTATCGTTTGTAGCTTGGATCCTTTTGAGGCCGTGCCTGTGGGGGGTCCGACTTGTTTCTCGGTTTCCTCGCTCTTTGTTTGTATTTTTAGCGCCTTATGACCGATTTCTTTATGTAGGTCTCCCTCAAAAGTTATTTTTGTGATCCCCTTTTCTGGGCCTTTACTCGGTCTTTTTCAGGGATTATTTTGATAACTTTTTAGTGGTAGGAGTCCGACTTGGTTATGTTGGTCTCTTTTAAGTTATTTTTCGTAGTCCTCTTTTTTGGATCTTTGTCGGATCTCTTTCAGGGACTACTTGTATAACTTTTTAGTGGTAGGAGTCCGACTTGGTTATGTCGGTCTCCTTTAAGTTATTTTTCGTATTCCTCTTTTTTGGATCTTTGTCAGATCTCTTTCAGGGACTACTTGTATAACTTTTTAGTGGTAGGAGTCCGACTTGGTTATGTCGGTCTCCTTTAAGTTATTTTTCGTAGTCCTCTTTTTTGGATCTTTGCCAGATCTCTTTCAGGGACTACTTGTATAACTTTTTAGTGGTAGGAGTCCGACTTGGTTATGTCGGTCTCCTTTAAGTTATTTTTCGTAGTCCTCTTTTTTGGATCTTTGCCAGATCTCTTTCAGGGACTACTTGTATAACTTTTTAGTTTTGAGCTGACTTTGTTATGTCAGGCCCTTCTAAGTTAAAGTAATCCTCTTTAATAGGGTTGGCCAGACCTCTTTCCAGGGTTTACGTATAACTTGGGTTGACTTGGTCCGATTTCTGAACGTCGGCCAGTCTTTTAAGTTATTATATTAGCTATCCGTAAGACCTCGTCAGGTTCTTTTTTTGGATTGCTTTCGATAACTTCTTACATTATTCTGTGTTCATCTTTGCCGATTTGTAGAAAATGGTTGGCGTCTTTAGATCGTCTTTTGGGTGAATCGCGTTTTCAACTTTATCGGACGATTGTCTTTATCGTGGTCGCGCAGTGAATTTGTTTTTCACTTTCTGCCGACCTGTTGCTTTATAATCAGACGATGAATACTTCAGATTAATGCATCTTGGAATCTTGTAGAATATCTAAATAATCTTTATTTAAAAGAAAAAATGCAAATATATACATGTGAGAATTTCCTTGTCCCTTTAAGTCGGGTACGATCTAGGTCTCGATATGGTGCCTCATTAAAAAACCTTTTCAGGAAAAAGAGCACATCCATTTAGTGAGATCCTTTACCTTTTCTAACTGTAGTACCTTCTTAGGTTGCAAGCGTGCCATGATCGGGGAAGCTCTCGTCCATCAAGCTTGGACAGTCTGTAGTAACCCCTCCCCAGTACTTCAATGATTCGATAGGGTCCTTTCCAGTTTGCTGCTAGCTTTTCTTCTCCGGGTCGAGTTGTTCTGATGTCATTTCTGATTAAGATGAGATCATTCTCTGCAAAACTTCTCGGCACTACCTGTTGATTATATCTGGAAGCCATTCGTCGCTTTACGGCTTCTTCCCTGATCCGAGCTCTTTCTTGGATTTCAGGTAACAAGTCGAGCTCTTCTCTCTGAAGTTGGGAGTTCGCTTGTTCATTGTAGTGGACTACTCGGGGAGATCCTTCTTCGATTTCTATTGGAATCATTACCTCTGCTCCGTATGCTAGTCAGAATGGTGATTCGTTTGTAGTGGAATGAGGGGTTGTTCGATATGCCCATAGGACCTGTGGGAGTTCCTCGGCCCAAGCTCCCTTTGCTTCTTGTAGCCTCCGCTTTAATCCGGCCAATATGACTTTGTTGGCCGTTTCGGCTTGTCCATTGGCTTGGGGATGTTCGACGGAGGTGAACTGGTGTTTTATGTTCAAGTCGGCCACCAGTTTTCTGAAGCCTGCCTCTGTAAATTGGGTACCATTGTTTGTGGTGATGGAGTATGGTACCCCGAACCTTGTAATAATGTTCCTATATAGGAATTTTCGACTTTTTTGAGCGGTGGCGTTGGCTAGGGGTTCTGCCTCGATCCATTTTGTGAAATAATCTACTCCTACTATGAGGAATTTTACTTGTCTCGATCCCTGTGGGAAGGGTCCGAGAAGGTCGAGTCCCCATTTCGCAAATGGCCAGGGTGAGGTCACACTGATGAGCTTTTCTAGTGGAGCAATGTGAAAGTTGGCATGCTTCTGGCATGGTGGACATGTCCTTACAAATTCTGTAGCCTCCTTTTGTAGAGTTGGCCAATAGAATCCCGCCCGGAGTATCTTTTTGGTGAGAGCTTGCGCTCCGAGATGATTACCACAAATGTCGCTGTGTACTTCCTCCAAGACTTCCTTTGTGATGGAAGTTGGTACGCATTTTAGTAAAGATGTTGATACCCCTTTTTTGTACAGCGTGTTGTTTATGATAGTGTAGTATTGTGCCTCCCTTTTCAGCCTCTTTGCCTCCTTTTCATTTGTAGGGAGTTCCTCTGTTTTGAGGTAGTTTATTATGGGGGTCATCCATCCTTGATCCCGACCTATTATGGCTAGGATTCTTTCTTCTTCTGCTGTTGACGGGTTCTGTAATACCTCCTGGATAAGGCTTCTGTTGTTGCCCCCTGGTTTGGTGCTGGCTAATTTTGAAAGGGCGTCAGCTCGGGCATTTTGCTCACGAGGTATGTGGTGGATCCCATATTCCCCGAGTTGTCCGAGCTGTTCTTTGGTTTTATCCAAATATTTTTTCATGGTCGGATCTTTAGCTTGGTAGCTTCCTGTTATTTGTGAGGTGATGACTTGTGAGTCACTGTAAATGTTGAGTTTCCGAGCTCCAACTTCCCTAGCCAGCTTTAGACTAGCTAATAGTGCTTCGTATTCTGCCTGGTTGTTTGAGGCCGGGAATCCGAATTTAAGGGAGAGCTCAAGTTGAGTTCCTTGGTTGCTTTCAAGTATCACCCCCACACCGCTTCCTGTTTTATTCGAGGATCCGTCTACGTATATGTTCCATTCTATGGGGATTTCCGGGATGTCTGTAAATTCTGCGATGAAGTCGGCCAGGTGTTGCGATTTGATTGCTGTACATGCCTCGTATTGGAGGTCGAATTCGGACAACTCGATTGCCCATTGTAGGATTCTTCCTGCTAGATCTATTTTCTGCAATATCCCTTTTATGGGTTGGTTGGTTCGAACTTTAATGGTATGCGCTTGGAAATATGGGCGAAGCCGCCAGGATGTGAGGATTAGGGCGTAGGCAAACTTTTCTATTTTCTGGTAGTTCAGCTCGGATCCTTGTAGTGCTTTGCTAACGAAGTAGACAGGTTTTTGCCCATGTTCGTCTTCTCTGACTAGTGCTGAGGCTATTGTCCGGCTCCCTACTGCGAGGTATAATATGAGCGGTTCTCCTTCTCGTGGCTGAGATAGGATAGGTGGCCGTCCTAAGAACTTCTTGAAGTCTAGGAAGGCTTGCTCACATTCTGTCGTCCATTCGAACTGTTTTCCCTTTCTTAAAGTAGCATAGAATGGAAGAGATCTTATCACAGCTCTTGCTAAGAATCGGGATAGAGCGGCCAACCTCCCGTTGAGTTGTTGTACTTCTTTGATACAGGTTGGGCTCTTCATGTTGAGTATAGCTCGACACTTGTCTGGATTTGCTTCAATCCCCCTTTGTGTGAGCATGAAGCCCAAGAATTTGCCGGCTTCTACTGCGAAGGTGCATTTTGCGGGATTGAGCCGCATGTTATGTTTCCTGATAGTGTAAAACACTTGAGTCAGGTCGGATAACAATGTATCTTCGCTTTGTGTCTTTATCAACATATCGTCTACATAAACTTCCATAATTGTTCCGATGTGATCTGAGAAAACTTTATTCATTAGCCTTTGATAAGTAGCTCATGCGTTCTTGAGACCAAAAGGCTCTACTATGTAACAGTAGTTTGCTTTCGGTGTTAGGAACGAGGTTTTTTCTTGATCTGGTGGATACATGGGGATTTGATTGTACCATGAATATGCGTCCATGAATGAGAGATACTTATATCCTGATGAAGCATCCACTAGAGCGTCGATGCTTGGGAGTGGGTAGGGGTCTTTTGGGCAGGCTTTGTTGAGGTCGGTGTAGTCGGTGCACATTCGCTACTTCCCATTTGACTTTTTCACCAACATGACGTTTGCTAGCCATAGTGGATATTTGACTTCCCTTATGAACCCGGCCTTAAGTAGCGCTTGTACTTGTTCTTCTACAGCCTGAGCTCGTTCTGGTCCAAGTTTTCTTCGTCTTTGTTGTACCGGCCGCGATCCCGGATAGACTGCCAATTTGTGGCTCATTAGTTCGGGATCAATACCTGGCATGTCGGCGGCTTTCCATGCGAAGAGATCAACATTATCTCGTAGGAACCGTATTAGTGATTCCTTTATGTCTCCTTTTAGGATCGTGCCAATATTAGTTGTTTTATCCGGGGTGTCTCCGATCTGGATTCTTTCTACTTCTCCTTCGGGTTGTGGTCGGAGTTCTTCTCGCCTCTGAACTCCACCGAGCTCGATTGTGTGGAACTCTCCTCCTTCACCTTGGAGGTTTAGGCTTTCATTATAACAGTGACGTGCCATCTTTTGATCTGCCTTTATTGTAGCTATCCCTTCCGCAGTTGGAAATTTCATACATAGATGTGGAGTTGAAACTATTGCACCGAGTTGATTTAACGTTGTCCGTCCTATTAAGGCATTGTAGGCTGAGCTTACGTTGACCACGATGTAGTCTATCTTGAGTGTTCTGGATTGGTTCCCCTTTCCGAAGGTTGTATGCAGCGATACGTATCCCAGCGGTTGAACTGGGGTATCTCCTAGTCCGAACAGGCTGTTCGGGTACGCTCTAAGCTCTTTTTCTTCTAGACCGAGTTTGTCGAAGGCAGTTTTGAATAAGATATCGGCAGAGCTTCCCTGGTCAATTAGTGTATGGTGAAGGTTGGCGTTTGCCAGTATGATCGTAATGACCATGGGGTCGTCATGTCCCGAGATGATTCCGGATGCATCTTCCTTGGTAAACGTGATTGCTGGGATGTTTGGGGCTTCCTTTTTTCCTTCGACGTGGTATACCTCTTTGAGGTGTCGCTTGCAAGATGATTTGGAGATTCCTCCTCCAGCAAATCCGCCGTGTATTACGTGAACGTGTCTTTCCGGTGTGCGAGGTGATCGTTCAGATCGTCCAACATCCTCATCCCTTCTTCTTTTTCTTGGTTCGTCATCCCGATTAGCCAAAAACCGATCTAGTTTTCCTTCTCTTACTAGTTTATCTATGATGTTTTTCAAATCGAAGCATTCATTGGTGGAATGCCCTCGAAGTCGGTGATATTCACAGTATTCATTCCGATTTCCTCCTCCGCTTTTACCTTTAAGTGGCCGAGCTGGAGGGATTTTCTCTGTATGGCAGACTTCTTTGTAAACATCTACCAGGGATACCCTAAGAGGAGTATAGTTATGATATTTTTTTATTTTCTCTCTGGAGCGATCTTTCTTTTTCTTGGATTCTTTATCTCGGTAGGCAGAACCGAACCTTGAGGTTTCGCTAAGTCGAGAGTTTTCTTCCATGTTGATGTATTTTTGTGCCCGTTCTTGTACTTCGTCTAAGGATGTCGGGTATCTCTTTGATATAGATTGGCTAAATGGTCCTTCTCGTAGGCCATTTATGAGGCCCATAATGGCAGCTTCTGTTGGAAGATTTTGTATGTCCAAGCATGTTTTGTTGAATCTTTCCATGTAGTTGCGGAGGCTCTCCCGATCTCCTTGCTTGATCCCTAGTAGGCTAGGTGCGTGTTTGGCTTTATCCTTTTGTATGGAGAATCGGGCCAGGAACTTCTTGGCCAGGTCGTCGAAACTCGAGCTGGATTTCAGAGGTAGGTTGTCGAACCATTTGATGGCTGTCTTGGATAGAGTTGTTGGAAAGGCTTTGCAGCGAACTGCATCTGAGGCATCAGTGAGGTACATTCTACTTCTGAAGTTACTGAGATGATGGTTGGGATCTGAGGTGCCGTCATATAGAGTCATATCCGGAAGCTTGAAATCTTTTAGAATTTTGGTTTTCATAATTTCTCTGGTGAATGGATCTTGATCTTTCTGAGAGCTATCCTCTGTAGATGGTCGAGTAGCTTTAGTTTTGAGATCAGCTTCGAGTTTTATAAGCTTATCTTCTAATTCTCGGCGCCGCCTTATTTCCCGGCGTAGATTTTCTTCTTTTTCACGTCAATGTTGGGCTTCTTTCTCAAGTTGCTCCAATCGATTTTGAAGTTCTTCTATTACTCCTGGATTTGATGAATTTTTGTCTCCGTTGGTTTCTGGAGTATCTTTGAGTATCGTGTCCGCATTTTTATGCGGCGTTCTGTCTTCCAAACCTGAATCGTGGTCGTTGTCATGCTCATCCGCCATGTTAATGGGATGACTTCCAGGTTCCCCGGCAACGGCGCCAATGTTCTGAGGGTTACCTGAAACTGTAGGCCGATCTTGGATGAGATCTTCTGTGTTGGTCAGAGCCGACGTGTCCGGCAGGTGTACGGCGGCCGGAGCTGGTATGTTCGACTTGTTGGACTTGGTGGTGGTGCCGATCCTTCGTCCCCGGAGGGTGGGGGTACATGCAAGGGACTCCGATGCTTAAGTTAGCAAGGGTATTAAGTAGGTAGTGAGTAGAATCAGAGTATGAGTTATACCTGGGTGCTCCAGTGTATTTATAATGGTGAGATGTGGCCTTCTGTGGATAAGATAAGTTAGTTATCTTATCTTATCTTATCTTTAAGAGAGGTCATCTTATCATTAAGGGAACTGCCCTTCTCTCTGTAGGCTTAGGCCGCCTTAGGATTTGGGGTGTGTTCCTCTATTTGGGCCCTTTATTTGGGCTTTCCTGTGACTTGGCCGAGCTCTTTGAGAAGAAGTCGGATTGTCTTGACCTGAAGAGGTCAGTCGCTTTGCCTGTAGAACATCCCGGGTCGGACAGCTCGACCCAGGGTATGAACAACAACTGCAAGCATGCCTTTGAAACTTTGAAAAGAAAACTCACTACAGCACCAATCATCACACCTCCAGAATGGGGACTCCCCTTTGAGCTTATGTGTGATGCAAGTGATGTTGCAATTGGTGCTGTATTGGGACAAAAGAAACACAAGCTGCATCATGTCATATACTATGCCAGTAAGGTGCTCAACGAGGCATAAAAAAATTACACCACCACAGAGAAAGAGCTACTAGCTATTGTATATGCATTTGATAAATTTAGACAATACTTGATTGCTTCAAAAGTTATAGTATATACTAATCATGCTGCTCTCAAGTACCTTATCTCTAAACAGGATGCAAAGCCCAGACTCATCAGATGGGTGCTGTTACTACAAGAATTTGACATTGAAGTGAGAGATAAGAAGGGGAGCGAGAATCAGGTGGTAGATCATTAGTCAAGAGTTCCATAAGAGGCTAATCAGGATATATCCCAACCAACGAGCAAAAAATTCCTAGATGAACACCTTTTCCAAGTTCAGCAAGCACTTTGGTTTGCTGACATAGCAAACTACAAGGTGGGAAGGAAGATACCTCAAGAATTTTCCAAGCAACACGTGAAAAAGCTACTCAATGAAGCAAGGAAGTTTTTGTGGGACGAACCTTTCTTATTCAAGAGATGTTCTGATGGAATGATTAGGAGGTGTGTCCCTAAAAATGAAATAAGAGATATATTGTGGCATTGTCATGGTTCAGCCTATGGTGGACACTTTGGACAAGAAAGAACAGCTGCTAAAATACTGCAGAGTGGATTTTATTGGCCAACCATCTTCAAGGATGACAGAGAGTTTGTTCGCCAATGTAATGAATGCTAAAGAGCTGGAGGATTGACAAGAATGAATGAAATGCCTCAAAACTACATCCTAGAAGTGGAGCTATTTGATCTTTGGGGCATTGATTTCATGGGCTCGTTTCCTCCCTCTTACTCTTTCAAATACATTTTGGTAGCAGTGGAGTATGTCTCAAAGTGGGTGGAAGTAATAGCCACAACCACATGTGATGCACAAATTGTCCTTCAATTCCTGAAGAAGCACATTTTCACTAGATATGGAGTGCCTAAGGGACTTGTCAGTGATGGTGGCAGTCATTTCTACAATAAACAGATGGAGAAACTACTTCACAAATATTGGGTGGTGCATAAAGTAGCCACACCTTATCACCCACAGACTAATGGCCAAGCAGAACTTGCAAATAGGGAGTTGAAGATGATTTTAGAAAAGATTGTGGGAGCCACCAAAAAAGATTGGGCCAGAAAGTTAGAAGATGCACTCTGGGCGTACAGAACAGCATTCAAAACTCCTATTGGAAAGTCCCCTTTCCAGCTGTTATATGGAAAATCTTGTCACCTCCCTGTAGAGCTTGAGCATAAAGCTTTCTGGGCCACTAAACTCCTTAACCTTGATTCTCAAGTATCAGGGGAGAAGAGGCTACTGCAACTAAATGAGTTGGATGAGTTTAGGCTAGAAGCCTATGAAAATGCTAAGATTTACAAGAAAAAGGCTAAGAGGTGGCATGACAAGAAGATCTCAAAGAAGGAGTTCAAATCAGTACAGTAAGTACTCTTATATAACTCCAGGCTCAAGGTTTTCCCTGGCAAGCTCAAATCCAAATGGACTGGTCCCTACTTGGTGACAAAGGTTTTTCCTTATGAAAGCCTTGAATTGCTAGATGAAGCAACAAAGAGTCATTTCACAGCAAACAGTCACAGGGCAAAGCCTTACTTAGGAGGTCAATGGGACAAGAAAAAAGAGGTTCAGAACCTAAGCTAAGCAAGAATGAAGGATGTCAAGCTAATGACAATAAAGAAGCGCTTGTTGGGAGGCAACCCAACCTGAGGTAGTTCTCTTTTCATAGCTAGTTCAATAAAATAGCTAAGTAGATTCTCTTGTATTGCAAGGAGCTAAGTTTGGCGTTGCACACCAAAATAATTTAAAGGAGAATGAAGGATTCTAAGTTTGGTGTTCCACCAAAATTTCATTTAAAAAGCACATTCTCACTTTCTGCATAAAGAGTTGCTAGCTCCAAGCAATCAGAGAAGCTACTTAACCAGTATCTGTTTTCTAGTTTTTAGTTTTATTGCCTTTAGAAAAGACACGAGGATTTCACATATGGTTGCTTTGATGCATGAGAAACGTGGCAACGGACTAAGTTTGGTGTTCACACACCAAAGTAAGTTCAAAAGCCTACAAGAAAATCTTGCACACTAACAAGTTGCCTAATGAGAAATAAGCAACTTCTATTAACTTTGCAGGAATTTAATCACTCTCTTGGAAGGGCTACACACCATCAGCTGAGAGCAAGAAGAAGAAGCCACCAAGAGGTTGTATTGTCACTTAATTCCATCAGCATTGAAATACTCCAAATTGGAAGTTTGAATATGCCCATCTTAATAGTAACTGTTAGTTTAGTGGTTTTGCATCCTGTTAGGTTTTATTCTGTAATAAGTATGCTAGCCTAAGTATGTGTGCTTTCACTTTCACTTGATTGAATGCTTGTCTTGTCCCTTGAGTCTTTTCAATTAAATAATAGAAATGTTTGAACATGAGTTGGATTAGTTCCATTTTAGCAAAGCAACATCATAGCAAGTGGTGGCATAAATGTTTGATTGTGTGGTAGCTCACTCATAATGAATAAAAGGATGAATTGTTCCTTTTTTAAGTGAAAATTAGCTTACTGTCTATGAATCTTAGTAAATAAAAGTCCTTGGTTGAAAGAAAAACAAATAGAAAAAAAAAGAAAAGCCAAGAGTGGCAGCAAAAACAAAAAAAAGAAAGAATAAAGCTAGACACCAATAGCTTGAACCTGAGGACATATGCCTGTGGTGTCTTTGTACTAGGATCTGCTTGGATGATTAGGTTCTATGGAGTGCTTTAACACTTGGTAACTTGGGTTAACTAACCCGGGATTATCAACCGAAAGTCCATTATCAAGAGCAACCTAGTTACAAGACATTTAGTAGCCCAAAGAGGTGCTGGGCATCAATGTTCTAAGAAGAAATGTGGGCCAAGTGTCTTTAGTGAATAATGTGTTAAGCACAAATAAGTTGAGAAATTGCTGCACATATGACACTGAGCTAAAGCTTACAGGAAAAGAAAAATGAAAAAAAGTAATTACCAAGGATAAGTAATAATAAGAGGTCATAGCCGTGTGTTAATTGATGCTTGAAGGATACAGTCTATGCCTAAAGATCAATAAGAAGTGAGTTGCTACTTTGTCTGCATAAAACCCCATGAGCTACTAATAATGCTTTGCTGATATGAACATCCTTTCTGTTTCATTCTTTCTTCTTAATAGTTCAGTACTTGCTTAGGGACAAGCAAGATTTAACTTTGGTGTTGTGATTCCAGGTCATCTTCGGCTAGTTTTACTAGCTTTTTTTCTTTGTTTCTAATAGGTTTTATGCACTTTCTTGAGTTATAAGTAAGCCATTTGGGTAGAAATTCATGCATACCTAGATTCATCCAATTATGATTAATATGATGCAATTTCATGAGAATTTTGCCATAATTACTTGTGTGTTAAGAATGATAAGAATTATCATGACTTTAGCAAGGCTTTGATGCATGTATTGGTTGATGATAGGTGAAGGAAAGCATGGAGGAAGGTTGAAGATTGAGCATATAAAGATGGAGAAGAAGCAACGTTGGTGGCCAAGTTGGACAATCAACGTTGACTCAAACTTGGAAGAGAAACAGAGCACTCCTTTGTAAACAATACTGATGCTCACGTTTGAGGTAGCGTTGGACATCCAACGTTAACCCCAACGTGGTGATGAAAAGTTTCAATTCTGGAGCCAAATGATTTTTTAAGCGACGCATACGCGTCTATGACGCGTACGCGTGAAATAGCAAAATTCTGTTATCCGCACGAAAGCGTGCGTCACGCGCACGCGTGGAATGGAAAAAAAATGACCATCCACGCGTACATGTGGGTCATGCGTACGTGTTAAAAATAGAACATTGGGGTCCAACATTAAATCAAACGTAGCCTCCAACGTCCGCGATGCTCGGCCCAGAATTGAGATTTGGAAAATTTGCATCGATGCGTACGCATTAGTGACGTGTACGCGTGGATGGGAAAAATATCAATACACGCGAAAGCGTGAAGCACACATATGCGTGAAACGCCAACGTTGGAGGAAACCTTTGGGGTCCAACGCTGAGGCCAACGTCTTAAAAGCTGAAAAATGATTTTTTTTTCCATCCACACGCACGCGAGAAGCACGCATACGCGTGCATAAGTTTTTCTGCCCATTTTGTGCGGACGCGCAAGGCACGTGCACGCGTGGGTTAATTAACATTGGCCCTCCAACATTGAGTCAAACGCCAATGATAGCAAGCCTTTCTGGTTTTTACAGATCTGAATCAAAGTGGCATTTGAGTCAATGTTGACCATCAAACGTTGACACAAACTTAAAGCATCAGTATTCAAATTTTGCACAGATCTCTTCTCAACAAAAGGGCAACCAATTGGAACGATCCTCGACCCAATTCCATTAAGGCCAAAAGCCCAATTCAAGGCTTGAAGATCAAAAAAGAAAGTGTATAAATAGGAGTTAGTTTGATTTATGGAGGGGTTTTTTTTTACTTCTAATTTTTAGCCTAATTGTTCATTTTTGAGAGCTCTGTACCTGAGATTGGATCTGAGTTTAGCTTTCTATTTTTATTTTACTATCCTCTGCAATCTTTACTTTTTGTTTTGAAATTTTAGATTGAGATTGAAGGAATTCTGTTTCAATTCTTGATCTGAAATCTCTCTGTTGTTCTTCTGTATAATCTTAGTGAATTGGAAATCGAATCTGAGTTTTCTTTACTGCTTTCATCTTCTTTTCTTCTGTAAATTGTTTTCTGCTGGATCAAGGAAGGAATTGAGATCTAGACCTATTTTCTAATCTCATTGATCCCTTGAGATCTTCACTTGTCTTTTTAGATTTTACAATTAACCTGGTTTCATTTTTGTTTTGCTTCTTCAAGCAATTTTTCTTTTTTGTTTAAGATCTGCTGGATCCCATTTCATAGTCCAATTCTCTTTTTGATTGCTCTTTAAATTTTTTTGTTTAATTTTGAATCCCAGCTCCCCAACTCCTGATACGTAAAAATTAGAATTAGAATTTCTCACGTATTTACTACCGGCAAGTATACCGGGTCGCATCAAGTAAAAAAAACTCACTTAGAGTGAGGTCGATCCCATGAGGATTAAAGGATTAAGCAATCAATAGTTAGTTGATTATTCTAGTTAGATAATCATTTTGGAGTGATGAGCAAACAATAAATGTAAATGACATGAAAGTAAAGGAAAGCAATAAATTGCAAGGAAAGTAAATGACATGAATGTAAAGAGCTGGAAAGTAAAATTGCAAGAAAGTAAATGACGGAAAGTAAGGATGGCAGACATAAGGGATTGGAGATGTTGATTCCTCATGAATTAATGGGTCTTACTCCTTCTCAATCATGTAAGATAGATCCATGGCGGATTATGAGTAATTAAACCCCAATCTCTTGGTGATTTAATTTCTCTTCACATAATCAATTGCCAATCTCTTGATCTAATTGCTTATGAGAAGAGGTGAAGTTTAATTTCTAATCCAAAAGCCACACAACCCTCAAGACCTCAACTCAAAGAGGTTATATGTCACGTACCAACTAAGAGTGTATTGATCAAGAGAATTATGAGATAACAGCCTCAAACTGAGTTCTATGATCCCTTTTTCAAGGCTCACATGTAATTCAAGTAGATCCAATCCCCCTTTTGGTAGTTATTGGATCTATGAAGCACAAAGACTCTCTCTTAGATAAACAAACATGACTTCTAATCTCATACTACATAAATCCAAAGACCCCAATATTAGAGTGGTTATATGTCACGTACCAACTCTAAATCAAGAATCAACTTTATTATGCCAAGAAAATTCAAAATGAATCCTATGTTCCCTCTCTCAAGATTCACAATAGGATTCTAATAGATCCAAGGATCTTTGAAGAACAAAACTCTCTTGCAAGAATTCTAAAAGCTATCCAAGTATGAAGATTGAGTGAAGAAGAGAAGAAGAGATAAACATAAATTCAATCAAAATTGAAACAGAGCTCCTTTCCCAAATGCAGAGGAAATGAAGTGGTCATTGCTCTTAAATGAAAACTAAATTGCATGAAATTAAAGTGCGTGAAAATAAAGAGTGAGAATTCAAAACAGAATTTTAAAATTCAAGAATTCATAAATGAAAATTACAAATTAAACTAAACTACTACTACCAAGGAAGAGGAGAAGAGAAAGGGAAGAAGAGTGTATGAGAGGAGGGGTCCGAAGACCCACTCCCAGTGGAGTGTGCCAACAAAGTGTGTATGTGTTCCGCCAACAGAGTTCCTCCTCCAAAAAGTCTCCTTGAAGTACAAAACTCTTCTCTATTTATACTAGTCCTAAGAGCTCCTAGAGATTCATCAATTGGGTTAGCAATTTGAGCTTTGTCCTTGTTGATTTGGCTAACTCATTAGAGGAATTGTTGGCCTTTGAAGAGAGCAGAGGAAAGCAGAGCTCATTCACCTCAATTCTGGCCCAGTGGGCGTTACTGGCAAACTCGCTAGTTCAGAGCATGTTGGCAACGTGCCAATGAATTTCCTGGGCTGGGAGCTTGGTGCTTAGGCGTTGCTAGCCCAAGTTGTTGCCAAACACTTAGCTCATTCTTCCTTCTTAGCTTCACTTTTCATGCTTGATGTTTCCTGAACTTTGAGCTTCAATCCTTTGCTTCAATATAGACTATTATACATCATTGGATAGCTCAGAATGTCTTATTTTCAATGCACTTGGTATCATCTCAATTGGATCTTTCTAGCTCAAGTTATGTTCCATTGAAGAGAGCAAGGTCAGGCTGCCTTGGTTGTGCGCGTTTTTAACAAACACGCTAGTGCCAACGTGCTAGTGAACTCCCCTATCCCAAATTCTTGGCCTTGGCATTGTTGCTGGAGCTGCCAAGGAACACGCTAATCATCCTCAGCTTGGCAACGCTCTCGAGCTTCCTTAGCTCATTCATGCTTCCTTGAGTTTCAATCTTCATGTTCTTGTTTTTGGGGCCTAAAGATGACTCTGATTTGAGCTTCCATTTCAAGCTACACTATAGACTGTTATATATGGTTGGAAGGCTCTAACTGTCAGCTTTCTAAAGTAACTGAAAGCACTCAAATTGGATCTTTGTAGCTCAAGTTATTCATCCTTGAAGAGGACATGGTCAGCCTGCCAGAATTGCAGGCGTTTTTGGGAAACACGCCTTCATTCTTCCACATTGGCAACGTGCTCAGTTTCTGAGACTCTAAATAAAGCCCGCTTTTGAAGCTTCAAATGCACTCCAATCCCATCCTATGATATATCGTTGAAAAGCTCTTGATGTCTACTTTCCAATGTCACTGGAATCATCTCATTTGGAGCTTTGTAGCTCATGTTATGCATCCTTGAAGAAGGTAAGGTCAAGCTACCTTTCCTCCAAGTTGTTGCTGAACACGCACCCTTTCCTCCAAGTTGGCAATGCCCAAGATCACTCTCCAAGGTTGCCTTGCAGTGTTGGGCATTGTTGCTGGCGTTGTTGTTGAACACCCATGTTATCCCAAGCCAACAACGTGCTTAAGCTTCTTCCTTGGCCTAGCATTTCTTGTTACGTTGTTGGTGGCGTTGCCTTCAAACACGCCCATGCTATCTTGCTGCGTGCTTGCCACCATTATCCACAAACACGCCTATGTTCCTTCAAGTTGCTAACGTGCTAACCTCTGCTCCCTAGCTCCAATTCTTGCTCCATTGCCTTCTTGCCTCATTACCTATCATTAACCAAACACATGCCTCAAAGCCTTGCTAAATCACAAGATTTTGCATCATTCATAACATCAAACAATTCTTGCATAAATCTCATGAAAATGCACATTATTAACTATGTTTGATTGAATTAAGGCATCCATACAATTCTCGTCCAAATACTTGCTTATTGCCTAAGAAAATGCATGAAACCAACCTAAAGCATACAAAAAAATGGTAGCAAAAGTAGCCAAGATGCCCTGGCATCACAACACCAAACTTAAATCTTGCTTGTCCCCAAGCAAGAAAAGAACTATGCACAAAGAATTCTCTTAATTGGAATGTATTGAAGAATTGCTCATGATGCCTTAGTGGGTGAAGTGATTAAGTGATAGTGGGGCGGACTCCAATTTATAGGCTTATGCAAGGATTCCAGTGCTCATTAGTCCTTACATCTTGGAAGTCTTAGATCTTAGAACTTTCATTCAAATGATATTATGGAAGTCTCTTTATATATAGATAATCACCTTGAAGCAGCACTTATTTTCTAGCATTTTTTTTTTTGGATTTTGACCTCGACTCTAAGTGTCATGTCTCAAAGCGGCTCTTTAGATAAGCTTTCAATCAATACGCCCAAACCAGTTGGTCTAAGGTATTAGGTGTTGAAGCACCCCTAAGGATTTACTTGCTCAAGCCTCTCTCTTTGACACAAATCCACCACAAGCATTTAACTAGGACAATAACTGTTTGAGTTCTTGTTTCTTTCTTTTTCTTCCTAGTAATTGATGCTTAGAGCCTTGGGCTTGTTCTTTGTTTTTCTGTTTCTTTTGTTTTCTTTTGTTACTGCTTCTTGGATCAAAAGATGTTTGAGAAATTCTATAATACTTCTCTAAACTTCATTTCCTGTCTATGAGCTCCCATGCAAGTTTTCACAAAATATGCAACCTCAATACACAATCATACAATCAGAACCTCCACTCTTCTTAATCTTTTACTTGCCCCAAAATTTAAAAAATTCTTCAACATTTTCCTTTCAAAAGAATTATTTCTTTGTTTCATTCTTAGAGATATTGGGTGCAAGTAAAATTCAAGATGATAATCATGATATCATAGCAACATGTTACAAATCAAATACCAAATTATGCTTATTCACAAGGAGTAATTACACATGCATACAAAGAAAATAGAAGACAGACATGCAATTTAAGGTGCTGGAAATAAGTAAGAGGAGAAAGGAACTTTACCACCTTATAGTTCATCTTCATTATTGTTGTCCTTTTCCTCCTTTTCTTCCCCTTCTCACACCAAACTTAGAATGATTGCTTGTCCTCAAGCAACAATTAAAATAGTGGTGATGGGGTCTATGATGGATCGTAAGTGTCTTACACAGTGAAATGTAAGTAATGCATGTGCTTAAGCAAGCAAAATTAAGGATACAATAAAGACACAAGAAGTAAAATAGAGACAATGTGATTGCATTAATAAGTGGTGTGTATGGTACATAGCATGAAAAATAAATGACAACACCAAACTTAGGATGCCACTTTCAATTGAAAATAATGCAAGTACCCAGTGAAGATTGAAAATTAATTTGTTGCAAGGCAACACCAAACTTATAATGCAATCATATGCCCATTTATTTGGAATGAAACTAAGCAAAAGAAACTGTTGTATGTTAATAACATAATCACCACGAGAAATAAATTGTCACGAGTAAGTTTCTTGGTGAGGCATTAACACAAACAGTTGGGAAAAATAAAAGAAAGTATTAAAAATAGAGAAATGACTAAAACAGAGAGAAAGAAAAAGTCTCTAATCTAGGTAATCAACCACAGGTAGATTGTTAATCACAATTAATCCTCGGTAATGGTGCCAAAAACTTGATACGTAAAAATTAGAATTAGAATTTCTCACGTATTTACTACCGAAAAGTATATCGGGTCGCATCAAGTAATAAAACTCACTTAAAGTGAGGTCAATCCCACGAGGATTGAAGGATTAAGCAATCAATAGTTAGTTGATTATTCTAGTTAGACAATCATTTTGGAGTGATGAGCAAACAATAAATGTAAATGACATGAAAGTAAAGGAAAGCAATAAATTGCAAGGAAAGTAAATGACATGAATATAAAGAGCTGGAAAGTAAAATTGCAAGAAAGTAAATGACGGAAAGTAAGGATGGCAGACATAAGGGATTGGAGATGTTGATTCCTCATGAATTAATGGGTCTTACTCCTTCTCAATCATGTAAGATAGATCCATGGCAGATTATGAGTAATTAAACCCCAATCTCTTGGTGATTTAATTTCTCTTCACATAATCAATTGCCAATCTCTTGATCTAATTGCTCATGAGAAGAGGTGAAGTTTAATTTCTAATCCAAAAGCCACACAACCCTCAAGACCTCAACTCAAAGAGGTTATATGTCACGTACCAACTAAGAGTGTATTGATCAAGAGAATTATGAGATAAGAGCCTTAAACAGAGTTCCATGATCCCTTTCTCAAGGCTCACATGTAATTCAAGTAGATCCAATCCCCCTCTTGGTAGTAATTAGATCTATGAAGTACAAAGACTCTCTCTTAGATAAACAAACATGATTTCTAATCTCATACTAAGACCCCAATATTAGAGTGGTTATATGTCACGTACCAACTCTAAATCAAGAATCAACTTCATTATTCCAAGAGAATTCATACTGAATCCTATGTTCCCTCTCTCAAGGTTCACAATAGGATTCTAATAGATCCAAGGATCTTTGAAGAACAAAACTCTCTTGCAAGGATTCTAATAGATATCCAAGTATGAAGATAGAGTGAAGAAGAGAAGAAGAGATAAACATAAATTCAATCAAAATTGAAACAGAGCTCTTTTCCCAAATACAGAGGAAATTAAGTGGTCATTGCTCTTAAATGAAAACTAAATTGCATGAAATTAAAGTGCATGAAAATAAAGAGTGAGAATTCAAAACAGAAATTTAAAATTCAAGAATTCATAAATGAAAATTAAAAATTAAACTAAACTACTACTACCAAGGAAGAAGAGAAAAGAAAGGGAAGAAGATTGTATGAGAGGAAGGGTCCAAAGACCCTATCCCAGTGGAGTGTGCCAATGAAGTGTGTGTGTGTTCCGCCAAGAGAGTTCCTCCTCCAAAAAGTCCCCTTAAATTACAAAACTCTTCTCTATTTATACTAGTCCTAAGAGCTCCTAGAGATTCATCAATTGGGTTAGCAATTTGGGCTTTGTCCTTGTTGATTTGGCAGGCTCATTAGAGGAATTGTTGGCCTTTGAAGAGAGCAGAGGAAAGCAGAGCTCACTCACCTTAATTCTAGCCTAGTGGGCGTTACTGGCAAACACGCCAGTTCAGATCACGTTGGCAACGTGCCAATGCATTTCCTGGGCTAGGAGCTTGGTGCTTCGGCGTTGCTAGCCCAAGTTGTTGCCAAACACTTAGCCCATTCTTCCTTCTTAGCTTCACTTTTCATGTTTGATGTTGCCTGAACTTTGAGCTTCAATCCTTTGCTACAATATGAACTATTATACATCATTGGAAAGCTCAGAATGTCTTATTTCCAATGCATATGGTATCATCTCAATTGCATCTTTTTAGCTCAATTTATGTTCCATTGAAGAGAGCAAGGTCAGGCTGCCTTGGTTGTGGGCGTTTTTACCAAACACGCTGATGTTAGGATTTTTGCTAGTAAAGAATTTATAAAAATATTTGCGTTGTAGATATAGCTTCTAAACTAACAGAAATCCCTTCGTGCAAAAGTTTTGGTTGTCACAAGTAACAAACCCCTAAATAAATTGATAACCGAAGTATTTAAACCTCGGGTCATCTTCTCAAGGAATTGCAGGGAGGTATGTTCTTATCATTGGCTATAAAAAAAAGGTAAAATTGGGGTTTTTGGAATTTGGGCATTGGGCACAGGTATATTTTCAAAGCAATAAAAATAAATAAATAACTGTAAAATAGACACTTGGCAAGGTATAAGAACTGGAAGTCCTATCCTTATCAATTGTGATGAGAATTGGATTTTAATCCCGCTTATTTAACCTTTAGTAAACAAAGGAAGGTCAAGTGGACTAGTTAATTTGATACCTAAAGTCCTAGTCTTTCCTTTGGAAAGGCTAGAGTTATTGGAACTCAAATTAATTAGCAACTCCCAATTTCAACCACTGCTTTATTTGACAGCTCAAGAGTCACCAATTACTCAACTAAAGCCAAAAGGGTAAATATCTAAATTAAATTAAAAGCATTCATGTAAATAAAGCAATCAAACTACGTTTAAACATAAATTCAAATTCAACATAAAAGAGTTCATAAATTAAATTGGGAAAATAAGTAAAGGAAATATTAAGCCTGGAATTCAGAAGAAAATTGTAAGTTGGAATAATAATAAATCCTAAATCCTTTAAGAGGAATCCTAATCCTAATCCTAAGAGAGAGGAGAGAACCTCTCTCTCTAAAAACTACATTTAAAATAATAAAAAGTGAATTATGAATAGCATGATTATGAATGGATGCATTCCCTCACTTTATAGCCTCTAATCTGTGTGTTATGGGCTGAAAACTGGGTCAAAAACAGCCCAGAAATCACCCCAACGCTTTCTGGTCCGTACAGGTCACGGAAGAGTGACGCGGAGGCGTCGTCCACGCGTTAGCGTGGGTAGTGTTCCTGCCAGGTCACGCGGCCGTGTGATCCACGTGTTCGCGTCGCCTGGCATCGGGGCAGCTATGGTAAATTAAATATCGTTGCGAAGCCCCAAATGTTAGCTTTCCAACGCAACTGAAACCATCTCATTTGAACCTTTGTAGCTCTAGTTATGGTCGTTTGAGTGCATGGAGGTCAGGCTGGACAGCTTTGCAATTTCTTCAACTTCTTGTATTCCTTCCACTTTTGCATGCTTCCTTTCCATCCTCTGAGCCATTAATGCCCTGTGATCCCTAAAATCACTTAACACACATATCACGGCATCTAATGGTAATAAAGGAGGATTAATATTTAACAAATATAAGACCAAAGAAGCATGTTTTCAATCAAAGCACATAATTAGGAAGGCAGATATAAAACCATGCAAATAGTATGAATAAGTGGGTAAAGAGTTGATAAAAACCACTCAATTGAGCACAAGATAAACCATGAAATAGTGGTTTATCAACCTCCCCACACTTAAACATTAGCATGTCCTCATGCTAAGCTCAAGAGAACTATAAAAGTGAAGAGGGATTGTAAAATGTATGAAATGCAACCTATCTATATGAATGCAACTACATGCAAAGATGATTCTACCTACTTGGTGAAAAAGTAAATAAATTTTTCAAGAATAGATATAAACTGGATTTCACTAATTTTAAATCACAAAATACAATACAAATAACTTGCAAGAAGAAGATAGCTCATGAAAGCAGGGAACATAGAATTAAGCACCGAACCCCTACTGGTAGTGTATATCATTCTAACTCTCAAGTGTCTAGGGTCAATTCCCTCAATTCTCTACTACTCTTGCTTTCTATAACTTGCTCTTCATCTAACAATCAACAAAAATTCAATGCACCAATACACAAATCAGGAGGTCTTTTAAGGTTGTAATGGGGTTAGGGTCAAGGTAGGATTGTATTTGGCCAAGTGGACTAAAATCTGAATCCTTAATTAGCATAAAGTTTCCACCTAACTTAAGACAATCCATATAATCACAATACGAGATCTAACTTCCCATTAACTGTGTTTTCCACATATTCATGCATCTTAAATTTGAGTTCAGTACATATGCATTGATACCAACACTTACTTTGGGGCATTTTGCCCCCCTTTTTTTTATTTGCTCTTTTTCTTTTCTTTTTCACCCTTTTTTTTATTTTTCTCAATGCATATGATTAAAGTATTGAATGCAATAATATGTGCTCAACTATTATTTTGCACATTTTCACTAAAATATACAACACCCAATTACTCAAACCAAATATTTTCAAACCCAACTTCTCCATACTTAAATCATGAGCACTTTCACTAGTCTAAGCTAATCAAGGATTCAAATTAAGGACATTATTGTTTTCCGCTTAGAGTTAGTGATGAGCTAAAGTAAAGAATAAGGGGTAAAATAGGCTCAACATTGGTTTGCAAAGGATAATGAAAGGGTAAGGCCATATGGGTATGTAAGCTCAGTGAAATAAGGCATCAATCATATAAGTGTATGCATACATTAAACGATGGAAATATAGAGTTAAGCAAGACAAAGATCACAATTTTAGAGAGAAAAACACACACCAAAAATAAAATATTGGTTGATAAAATGCAACCAATCAAAAGGGCTCAAAATCTCACTGGTTTTGTGTGTTCGAGCTTTAAACCATGTTCCAAAATAATATTTCTTTCATACAAGTTTTTCAAAAGGTTTTTAATTTAAATTAGTGAAATACTATAAAAAGTTTCTTGAAAAAGAAAATATTACTTCAACCAAGTGGTAAAATATGCACAAAATAAAGAGAATATGCGATCAAATATGCAAATGCAACAATGAAAAACAAAAATTGGTGTTGAGAATGGACTAACTAACCCATGGAGATCGGTATCGACCTCCCCACACTTAAAGATTACACCATCCTCGGTGTATGCTAGATGTACAAGTGGACGGGGGTTGTTGTTCCTCAGCTGGTGCTCTCTTTGTTCCTTTCCTTGCCGGTGGTTTGGGAGTAGCTTTCTCTGTACCCTTCTTGGTGGCCATCCTGAAAAAGGAAAGAGAAAGTAAATAAAATTAAAGAGATAGAGCAAGGAAGAGGAATAACTGAGTGATAGTCAATGCACGGTAAAGATCAATGAAGGTAACACATGGTCATGACAACATGTCAAAAGTTCATTAAAGGGAATAAAACAAGTGCAAGATAGGGTAAGTAGATGCAAGATGTTTATTGGTATGCCGGCAAAGGCATGAGTAGCATAGATCAAACATCACTTCATAACAAACTATCACGTTTGTATTGACAATTAAATTTAATTAATAAAATAATAAAGGGAATTTGTGAAAAGCAGGCATTAAATAGTGGAATAGAATAATGTAGAAAAGCGCATGATGCCATATGGACTTTTTCACAAACACTTAGCATGCATGGTAAATAATCTAATGAAAATAATAAATTGAACATGCAAGCAACCCTTTAAAAAGTAATATATAATTGTCAAACAATTCACAAAAAAATAGAAAATAATGACCCAAATAAATTTCTAACACCAATGAAAATAATGAAATGAATGAAAGTATGCAAATAAATTAAATAAAATAAGAGATAAGAACAACGAGAAGTAAAAGAAAGGAAGAAGAGGTAAGTAAGAAAGAAGGGAGGAAAAATTAGGATTGGGGAAGAAAAGATAAAATATTTTGGCATATTAGGTTAAGGTGTGCGATGCTGGCGACGCGGTCGCGTGGGTGACGCGGCCGCATGGTGCGCAATAAGGTCAGGCGACGCGGACGCGTGAGTCACGCGATCGCGTCACTTGATTTGTGCTAGTGGCGCGAGTGCAGCCTCGCATTCGCACAACTCTCTGTTTGAATTGCATTTTGCCAAAAATCTGGGTGACGCGGTCGCGTGGGTGACGCAATCGCGTGGATGGCCATTTTTGAAAGAAGACGTGGCCACGTGGGGCACGCGTTCGCATGGGAGGGCTTAGGCTTCTAGCACGAGTCCAGCCCAATTCCAGCACAACTTTCGGCCATGCACCTTTTTTACGTTGATTTTCATGGCACGCGGCCGCGTGGGTGACGCGGTCGCGTGGGAGGCCAAAGTTCCACATGACACGGTCGCATGGGGTCAAAGTATGCTAAAGGCGCACCTCCAACCACGCTCTCGCATAACTCTCTGTTCAATTCTTTTCTTCCCAACGCACTAGTGACGCGGACGCGTCAGCGACGCTGCCGCGTCGCGTGCATGTTTTCCCTTTTTTTATTTAGCAATTATGCAGTATGCAATATGCAGTGTTAATGTAGATGCTATGAAAATTTTCCAGGTTCAATGAAAATAAAATAAAATAAAAAAATAAACAACACAAAATAAAATTGAAAAAGAACGATCATACCATGGTGGGTTGTCTCCCACCTAGCACTTTTAGTTAAAGTCCTTAAGTTGGACCTTTGGTGAGCTCCCTGTTATGGTGGTTTGTGCTTGTATTGATCCAGGAATCCCCACCAATGTTTGTACTTCCAATAGCCTCCGGGATCCCAAACTAGGCACAGAAAGCCTACAAGCAAGTTAAAGCAAGTGACAAGGCCCCAAGAGTGGTGATTGGTAGAATGGATTCCGGGGTCCCAGACCTTGCCTTTGCACCCGTTTTTTGGTTGAGCAATATTGTTCCATCCGGGTGGCAAGCAGTCTGAATTCTCACGTAAGCGGCCAAATAACTTCGTAGACCCATTCAGTTGAGCTTTACACCAACCTTTGCGTTTAAACTTTGAGCTTCCAACCATGATGAACCTTGCAGGATAATTCTTACCACTGGCCATCTTCCTCTTACTCTTAATGTCACAAAGAGCTTTAAGTTGGTCATCCGTCTCAAGTAGCCCATATTCAAGTGGAATTAGAAAGCTAAGGGATATGAATTTTACCCAGTTGAAAGTGTATGGTTCATTAGGCTCATAAGGTGGTTGGTATGGTGGATACGGGTTAGGGTCATATGGTGGTGTTTGGTTGTAGTTAGCTTGTGAGTGTGGTGGTCAAAAGTTGTGTTGAGGAGGAGGGGTTTCATAGGCATATGGTGGGTCTTGTTGGTAGTCCAAAGAGTGCTCACCATAGCCATTGCCTTGATATGCATCACATAATGGTTGTTGATAGTCCATTGGAGGTGGTAGTTGCCATGAGGGTTGATCAAATACTTGTGGCTCCTCCCATCTTTGATTGTTCCAACCATGGTGCATGTTGTCAATATAATATCCTCTTCCTGCAACATAATTATAACCAGACTCATAGCCAAAGGGGTGAGAGTTCATAGTAGCTATCAGAAATAAGAGGGAAAAGAAGAAACAAATAAAAAAGTAAAAGAAAAAAAATTTTGAAAAATATTTACAATAACCAATAATAAGGCACACGTTTGCAATTCCCTGGCAACGGCGCCATTTTGACGTTAGGATTTTTGCTAGTAAAGAATTTATAAAAATATTTGTGTTGTAGATATAGCTTCTAAACTAACAGAAATCCCTTCGTGCAAAAGTTTTGGTTGTCACAAGTAACAAACCCCTAAATAAATTGATAACCGAAGTATTTAAACCCCGGGTTGTCTTCTCAAAGAATTGCAGGGAGGTATGTTCTTATTATTATAGGCTATGAAAAAGGTAAAATTTGGGTTTTTGGAATTTGGGCAATGGGCACAAGTATATTTTCAAAGCAATAAAAATAAATAAATAACTGTAAAATAGACTCTTGGAAAGGTATAAGAACTGGAAGTCCTATCCTTATCAATTGTGATGAGAATTGGATTTTAATCCCGCTTAGTTAACCTTTACTAAACAAAGGAAGGTCAAGTGGACTAATTAATTTGATACCTAAAGTCCTAGTCTTTCCTTTGGAAAGGCTAGAGTTATTGGAACTCAAATTAATTAGCAACTCCCAATTTCAACCACTGCTTTATTTGACAGCTCAAGAGTCATCAATTACTCAACCAAAGCCAAAAGGGTAAATATCTAAATTAAATTAAAAGCATTAATGTAAATAAAGCAATCAAACAACGTTTAAACATAAATTCAAATTCAACATAAAAGAGTTCATAAATTAAATTGGGAAAATAAGTAAAGGAAATATTAAACCTGGAATTCAGAAGAAAATTGTAAGTTGGAATAATAATAAATCCTAAATCCTTTAAGAGGAATCTTAATCTCTAATCCTAAGAGAGAGGAGAGAACCTCTCTCTCTAAAAACTACATCTAAAATAATAAAAAGTGAATTATGAATAGCATGATTATGAATGGATGCATTCCCTCACTTTATAGCCTCTAATCTGTGTGTTCTAGGCTGAAAATTGGGTCAAAAACAGCCCAAAAATTACTCCCAGCGCTTTCTGGTCCGTACAGGTCGCGGAAGAGTGACGCGGAGGCGTCGTCCACGCGTTAGCGTGGGTAGTGTTCCTGCCAGGTCACCCGGCAGCGTGATCTATGCGTTCGCGTAACCTGGCGTTGGGGCAGCTATGACAAATTATATATCGTTGCGAAGCCCCGGATGTTAGCTTTCCAACGTAACTAGAACCATCTCATTTGGACCTCTGTAGCTCGAGTTATGGTCGTTTGAGTGCAAGGAGGTCAGGCTGGACAGCTTTGCAATTTCTTCAACTTCTTGTATTCCTTCCACTTTTGCATGCTTCCTTTCCATCCTCTGAGCCATTCATGCCATGTGATCCCTGAAATCACTTAACACACATATCACAGCATCAAATGGTAATAAACGAGGATTAATATTTAACAAATATAAGACTAAAGAAGCATGTTTTCAATCAAAGCACATAATTAGGAAGGCAGATATAAAACCATGCAAATAGTATGAATAAGTGGGTAAAGAGTTAATAAAAACCACTCAATTGAGCACAAGATAAACCATGAAATAGTGGTTTATCACACGCTAGTGCCAACGTGCTAGTGAACTCCCCTATCCCAAACTTTTGGCCTTGGCATTGTTGCCGGAGTTGCCAAGGAACACGCCAGGTCATCCTTACCTTGGCAACATCTCGAGCTTCCTTGGCTCATTCATGCTTCCTTGAGTTTCAATCTACAGGTTCTTGTTTTTGGGGCCTAAAGATGACTCTGATTTGAGCTTTCATTTCATGCTACACTATAGACTATTATATATGGTTGGAAAGCTCTAACTATCAGCTTTCCAACGCAACTTAAAGCACTCAAATTGGATCTCTGTAGCTCAAGTTATTCATCCTTGAAGAGGACATGGTCAGCCTACCAGAATCGCAGGCGTTTTTGGCAAACACGCCTTTATTCTTCCATGTTGGCAACGTGCTCAGTTTCTGAGGCTCTAAATGAGGCCAGCTTTTGAAGCTTAGAATGAACTCCAATCCCATCCTATGATATATGGTTGGAAAGCTCTTGATGTCTACTTTCTAATGCCACTGAAATCACCTCATTTGGAGCTTTGTAGCTCAAGTTATGCATCCTTGAAGAAGGTAAGGTCAAGCAACCTTTCCTCTAAGTTGTTGCTGAACACGCACCCTTTCCTCCAAGTTGGCAACGCCCAAGATCACTCTCCACGGTTGCCTTGTAGTGTTGGGCATTGTTGCTGGTGTTGTTGATGAACACCCATGTTATCCCAAGCCAACAACGTGCTTAAGCTTCTTCCTTGGCCTAGCATTTCTTGTTACGTTGTTGGTGGTGTTGCCTTCAAATGCGCCCATGCTATCTTGCTGCGTGCTTGCCAACGTTATCCACAAACACGCCTATGCTCCTTCAAGTTGCTAATGTGCTAACCTCTGCTCCCTAGCTCCAATTATTGCTCCATTTCCTTCTTGCCTTATTACCTATCATTAACCAAACACATGCCTCAAAGCCTTACTAAATCACAAGTTTTGCATCATTCATAACATCAAATAATTCTTGCATAAATCTCATGAAAATGCACATAATTAACTATGTTTGATTGAATTAAGCCATGCATACAATTCTCATCCAAATACTTGCTTATTGCCTAAGAAAATGCATGAAACCAACCTAAAGCATACAAAAAAATGGCTAGTAAAACTAGCCAAGATGCCCTGGCATCAACTCCCTTTAATCTTTCAGCAATTTAAGTTTCACAACAATTTAGATTTAGTAGTTTACATTTCTTGCACTTTAAGTTTCAGCCATTTACATTTCTTGCAATCTAAGTTTCAGTCATTTACATTACTTGCACTTTAAGATTCAGCTCTTTTATTTCTTCTGCTCTTTAATTTACTGTCAATTTTCCCTCTCCCATTTAGTTTCATGCAATTTAGCTTCTACTATTCACAATTCAATCAAATCAAACTAAATCAACCACCTAACTAAAATTGCTCAATCCTTCAGTCCCTGTGAGATCGACCTCAGTTATGTGAGTAATTACTACTTGATGTGACCCGGTACACTTGTCAGTGATTTTTGTGTTGGATCGTTTTCCACACATCAACTTTGCAAAAGGAAGCGACCGAGTTTGTTAAGAAGTGCCCACCTTGCCAGAAACATGAAAACTTCCACGTTTCGCCGCCTAAGGAACTCATTAGTATCACCTCAACATGGCCATTTACAAAATGGGGTCTTGACTTCCTAGGACCATTTCCCCATGCCCCAGGTCAAGTCAAATACTTCATAATAGGGATTGACTATTTTTTTAAGTGGATTGAGGTAGAGCCACTAGCAACTATCGCTGCCTAGAGAAGTCAAAAACTCCTGTACAAGAACATTGTCACAAGGTTTGGGGTTTCTCACTCCATCACCACGGACAATGGTACTCAATTTACCGACACGACCTTCAGGAACTTGTGGCTGATCTCAAAATAAAATAGCAATTCACATCGGTAGAACATTCCCAGCCCAATGGACAGGCTGAAGCCGCAAATAAAGTCATACTGGCTGGGTTAAAGCACCAATTATAAGACGCAAAGGGGATTTGGGTGGCCGAGCTCCCACAACTGTTATGGGTATATCGGACAACCCCACATTCCACAACGGGAGAGTCACCTTTCTGACTTGCTTACTGAATAGAAGCCATGATTCTCATAGAAATTGCTGAGGAATCACCTAGAGTTATATTCTCAATGAAAGAGCAAACATCTAGGCACAAAAGGAAGAGCTCGATCTTCTCCCTAAAGTCCGAGAAAGAGCTCGGATCAGAGAAGAAGCCCTAAAACAAAGGATGGCTCTAAGGTATAACCAAAAGGTGATCAAAACAAGCTTCATTGCTAACGACCTCATCTTGATCTGAAATGACATCAGAGTACAAAAGTCAGGCGAAGGAAAGCTAGCTGCAAATTAGAAAGGACCTTACAAGGTAATCGAGGTCTTAGGCAAAGGTTACTATAAAGTGTTCGACCTCCAAGGACGGAAGCTCCCGAGGTCTTGGCACATGTGTAACCTAAGAAAGTACTACAACTAGATAGTGAACCTTGTTCCCTAGTGTACTCTTTTTCCCGACCTTAGGATTTTTTCCCTGAAAAAGGGTTTTTTTTTCGAAGGGGGTTTTAATGAGGCACCAAAACAAGGGCTAAAAGACTCAAGCCCTTAGTACGTAGGTTTATTTAAAGGAATTTTTCGCTTATCAATAAAATTCCTACTTCTTTCTTCAAAAGTTTTCTATTCAAAACGTATTAATTTAAGCTCGAAAAATCGCAAAAATCATTGCCCAACTTAAAATGGTCGACAAGATTAAGCAACGAGGTACAAATTAATATAAGAAGTTATAGAAACAACTCGTGAAAACTGACTTCAACCACAAGCCAGATAAAAACAAAGTGTAAAAGTAACTTAATAAGGTCCAACTATACGAGGTCAGAACTAGGAAAGGAAACTAATAAATGAATTCATTACTTAAAAAAGTTGCTAAGATCCGAAATCAAGCAAACTATATTCAACCTCAAAGACCTAGCTTCATTCGATTAAAAAGCAGAAAAGTTCTTTAAGATACAAGAAAGTAAATCGAATACTACTTTATAAAGTTATGGAAAAAGCAACCATAACAAAAGCAAAGTCTTCAAAAAAGCTACTAACTGTTACAAAAAATAAAGTGTTATAAGACCCGCAAGTTAGGTTATTTCGAACATCCCAAATAAAAATGTAAGAGCATTCTAAAAAGTGGCACCAAGTAGAGGGTTGAGGTCTTCACCAATCTCAACATATTTACCTCGGACAAGAGGGGTTGGAGGATGCACCGAGACAGGGACAGCCAGAATAGGACCAGGAGGCGAGAAAGGAGTTTCAGCATTTTTGACCTCGGTGGGGACCTCGGGGATCTGAGGAGGTCGACTACCTTGGGACTTCGGGTCAGGTTGAGGCTCCTTATCATCATTGGGGCTCAGCACGATCTTCCCATCAACAACGATCTTGTCTTAGTTGAACAAGGAAAGATTGAAGTCGGGGCGAGGACTTCAATTTGATTCTTTAAATTGTCGAACATCTCGTCCATCCCTCTGACCACGTTTTCCTGAAGGGCAGCGTACTCCTCCTGCGCATTCTTTAACTCCTCTTGAAGGTCAAGTTTTTCCCCATAGACCCGAGTGTAACTCTCTTCGGCCTTCTATTTCACCCCTTCAGACACAGCTGCAACAGCCTCAGCTGTCTTAACCCGGGCACGAGCCTTTTCCAAGTCAGATTTCAGCCTCGCATTTTCCTCCTCCAACTCCTCCTTCAAAATCTTTAGTTTCTCCACCTCACCTCGGGTAGAGTAAAGAAATCTTTGAGTGGCACCAATAGGAGTCTTTCTCAACTCCTTAGCTAGAGTAGTGCACACTCCTGCCATTCGAATATCATTAAGGGCCATATGGCTGAGGTGATTTTGAATAGACACATCCTCCATGCCTATGTGACTATGAGGCAAGATATTCTTCTCACTCTGAGCAAAACCCATCAAACTCTTTATCGTTGATGCTTAACTCCCTAATAGTCTTTTGTTTCTCGGGAGGAGGCTTTGAAGGCGATGGGGAAGGCGGGGCAGCCGATCTTCTTTTGAGCAGTATGACTAGAATCCGATTTCTTTGGGGAAGATCGGGATGAAGCCCCCTCAATCTCTTTACCCTGAAGACCTCAGTCCACAACTGTCTTCTGAGTCTAACGCAAATATTTCATAGAGGAGGTCTTGGAAGCCATGGACTCTACAAGAATGAAAGGCACATTAGAACAACAAAATACAACTTAAGAAATCATAAAAGCTAGAGGTTGGGAGACTACCTAGCTTGGACCGAAGCTGACCAGGATCCCCTATAACCTTTTTGTGTCTAAGTTAAAAGCTCGGTCTCAGAACTCTTGCAACACGTCCATAAAATATTTTTCAACTTCATCTAACTTATCTACAGTGTATTTGGCTATCACGGGCTCCTCTTGCCAATACAGGGAAAAAGGAAGTCTCATCATTCTCGTTTAGATAGAAAGGTCGGACACCTTCTAGAGATCAAACCTTAACAAGGTAATTCTTGAAGTCGTAAAAAAACTCATCAAAAATGGAGAAAACCTTTCTACCATGGATGGCACAAAAGGAAAACCAAGAAGCTTTCCCTTTCAACCTCTCAGGCTTGGACAAGACGAACAGGTAAAAAAGACCTTAATAAAAGGTCGGACATAAAGTTCTTGGCAGAGGAGCTGGAAAATCTTTAAGAAGTCCCAGGAATTCGGGTGAAATTGAGAAGGAGCAATATTGCAAGTCCACATAATATTCGACTCAAAAACGGTTAAAGGGAGTGAAACACCTAATTTGAAGAAAAAGCAATCATAGGCATAGAAAAAAGGGTATTTAGAGTTATCCAAAGGACGAAAACAAACTCTCTCCTCATAATTTCTCTCATCATCTCTATATTCACAAATCTTATAATGCTTACGAAAAGTATCACAATACTCCTTATCCACTACTAGAACGCAAGAAAGGATAGACGTATCTACCCAAGTTAAAAGGCTAGGGTAAACTTTAGTCAACATATTGAGGACAACAGAATGCAACATAAAGGCTATACTTACAGATACAAAATGAAGAGATCGTTACTACTATAACTCGAACGTCGTCTAAAAGAAGTCGGTCAAAAACAAGTAAAACCAAAGAAAGCCATTTTCTTTTTTTCTACAAAGCACGCGAAAATGGTATCCCTCCTATGCTATGAGAAACTGACATCACCATATGGTTAGCGACACCATTGGGGGTAATACGAATGCAACCAAACAAACAACAATGCAGCTATAAATTTCACGGCTATAATTTTCAAAAAATTTTGCAAAATTCAGAATTCCTCAAAATGATCTCAAGCGACAATCAAATGACAATAAAAAATTTCGAACAACTATAGTTCTACAAAATAACACACAGCCAAACATTCTATATCAATCTCAATTGATGGAGAAGACCAAAAGACTTCTTAGCAAAATTAACGCAACAACAATTAAAAGCAACTCCAAGAATAAGAAAACAAACATATCAACATCGACGACAATTTTTTTTCAAGGGACCAATCAGAACAGTCTCAAGCAAATAGACCATAAAGATTGACAAGAAGATAAGGCACCAACCTTGACGAAAGTCAAAAGGGAGAGGGGCACGTCAAGCGGCAATTCACGGATGATCCTCTTCGTTAAACGCAAGCCAAAACGAAAAACGTCTTAGAAAGGGAATCACAAAGTGAACTACTAAAAAAAGGAGAAAATATTTACAGTAACAAGGAAGAAAAAGTTCTCTGCGAAAGAAGAAAGCGAAGAGAAAAGTAGCAAAAGAGTTTCAGAAGTGTGGAAATAAAGAAGAAGAGGTGAAGCATTTTTATGAGAGAAGGGGCAAAAAAGTCCTATCAGCCCCCCCCCCCCTTAAAGACATGCGCGCATCCCAAGAAAACTGCGGCGCCAAGTTAGTCCCTCATTTAAAGGGGATAACGTTCAAAAATTCAAAAATACGTCGAGTGTCCGACCTCTTGAGGTCGGCATACCCAACATAAAAGCTGAAGCCACTAAATGCTCGAACCTGACCTAACATAAAGTTCGAACTCAAGCAGGGGTACTATTCATACCCTGATCCAACAAATAAAGACAGACCCAATAAGGAGAAAAGGTCTGACCCACAGAAGAGGCCTCTGACCCATACCCGACTTCTTTAAAGAGGTCCAACACCGTGAAAGGAATCTAGCTCTGCTTGCCCGAGCAAATAATTGCCTCCACGAATCTCTCCACTATCTCTATCTTCCCTAAAAGATAGACCTCAACAAACTCTCAAGATAAAAAGAGAACGTTTATCCATCAATAAAGATGAAACTACCGCAACAAAATTATCAAATTTACTATAAATAGACTGACACCCCTCAGGTATTATTTACGTTTTAATCTACCAAAAACCTGCCTAAACCTTCTCACGAGAAACTCGGACAAATGGCACCTCGATATCAACAAGTCGGACGCTGTCATACAAAGGGATCTGGACCTCAAATTCGGGCCCAAATCAACATTTTAAGTGACCCTTAGAACAAATCATAATAGGCATTTCTTGTAACATTGAACGAGTTAAGTATTAAACTCTCAACAACAAATGTAAAGTATATATATATATATATATGGAAAAACTCAGTTTCTTGTATGTTTATCAGAACCAACTACCAAGACTTCTCTGGCAGATGAGTTGTGAACCGTAAGAATAATGCTTCCGTATCTCGTGACTTCAGAGCCGTTCTATAGTACAAAACTACAAAAGGAACAAAAAAGGAGATGTGAAACGTTGGTCGATAATAAGCTTTAGACAAAAATTTGGATTACCTATTAGGCTATATTTCACTTGGGACTATTAGAGGAACTATTTTTTATTTTAATAATTATACATTCACACTTCCTGGAAAATTAAAATAATTTTGATTTGGTTTTATATAACTAAACAAGGAAGTCTGCATCAGAAACTTCGAGCACTTTATGAAAACCAATGGGGTTGACACCAGGTCGGAATGCATTTCCTTCAATGTACCTGTTTCACAACACAATGTTATCAGTTCAATGAGAATGACTGTGTTAGCGAGGGTGCCTTTTTGTTTTTAAAAAGTGATTTCACGGATTTCTTTATAATTTTTTATAGAGAAAAAATTCTAAACTGTCCCTGATAATTACTTCGAAACATGAGGCCCACAACGAAAGAAATACCCTTTCCGGCCTTTGAACTTTATTTCTGTGAGACTGATTAGCGCTTCTGTCAATATTTTCTCTGTGTATTAATAGAATAAATCTACATAACATGTTAAACTGTTGATTTATCTGTTAAGAATCAACTAAGATTTACAAATTCTTTTTTGTTGGGAGTCTTGTCTTTTAGGGGGTAATTGTTAGTTTTTTTTTTTTTTACATTTTTTAAATAAATGGACTAAATTTACTGTGTAAAACTAACAAATATTAGTGATTTTTAAATTGTTTTTACTTATAAAAATTAAATCAAGGATATATTAGTGATTAGCGAGTCACATAAACATGTTCTGGAGAGAGATCATTAATAGAGGGACTAATCAGTCTCATGGAGTTAATTGTCAGAGGCCGAAATGGGTATTTTTTTTTTTTTTTCTTAGGGGTTTCATAGTCTTTCGAAAAAATTACTAGGGGCCGGGATGGGTATTCACCTTTTTTTATATGATAATTGAAAATGCCTGGTTCTCTCTAAAATTTATCCAACTTAGCTAAAGAAATTTCTTTTCCCAGTAAATAAAGAAATTTTCTGGTAAAATAAACTGAAACAAACACATTGTTAATTAAATATGTTGGAAACTTACATTTCTTTCAAGAATGGATGCTTGTAAAAGGGTTCCGGGATTCTCCCTGAAAACTGGTTATGATCCAAGTACCTGAAACAAAGATGGAAAACATATACATATTGAAATTACAAAGTAAAAGAAAAAAAATGCCAAACATATATATTGCAAGTATCTACATATTTGATACCCTAAATAGCAGTGTCCAAAGAAAATCAGAGAAAATTCCCATCTCCATTTTTACACGAGACATAAATATGATCAAACTATATTATAGTATTGTAAGTAGAGAATCAATACTATCTTCGTTTCAAACTAATTGCCATTTTTACTTTTTTTATATAGTAGAAAAATAAATGTATTTAGACACATTTATGTCCAAGTACAATTGATTTTTCAACGTAATGGACAAAGTGAAAATGGAAAACATAAAGGGCTGATTGACACTAGCATCACTTTTTCTACATGGCCTCCTCTATAAGCTTAATAATATTGCAAGCATGAGAAACAAATGTAAACTAAATTAAACGAAACGTTATATTGCAACAAAACATAAAAATTTATTCTTTTATGATAAAAAAAAAAATCTAGAGTCTCTACTTGATGCAAATGCCCTGAATGCATTTTCCAATCAATTCCTAGTTTACATATATCTAAAAATGTATTTTACTGGACCAGAAACTATCAAAGAATTAGGTTGGAAAACAAACTTACAAGTATGTCAATTTAGGAATATGAGCAATGCTAGACGGTATAACTCCTGACATCTTGTTGTAAGACAAGTACCTGCCACCAACAAACAGGCACCACTTTTTTGTAACAACAACGACAACGGAATTGTTTAGCAATTTTGTCACATGCTATCATGACACACCCGGGAATAAAACTCTTATGAGTGTCCAAGTTTAAGTTCCAAAATCAGGTTGCGAGTTGCAAGCATAAGAGTTGAGTGTTATGATTTAAGTTTAGCTAAACCTCATGAGTTTAGCTGACCTCTTGAGTTTGATAGCCTTGCACTAACCACACACACATACAGAGGGAAGATGAGATATAGAGAGATAGAAGAAAATGTAATACTCACAAGATTTCAAGACTAGTCAAGTTAGCAAGTTGTGCAGGTATTCCTCCCGTAAAATAGTTATTGTTTAGATATCTGGGTATAACAAAACTTGTTAATATTCACAAGCAAATGCAATCCATTTAGGATCCAAAGGTTACATCTAAGAGAAAATAAATAGCCTGCAAAAACTTACAGGTTGCGAAGTGCTGGGAAGCAACCTTCAATACGAATGAGTTCCCTTATGGTACCAACCAAATGATTGTTACCAGCATCCCTAGAAACACGAGAAACCATTACTATCAGATATAAATAGTTTACTGTGCACAAGCAGATCCCCGTAAGATTCGAACATTACAAGTGCCGAAGGTTTTGTAGTGTGCCCAATTCTGGTGGTATTCTTCCAGTTAAACGGTTTTCATGAAGGTAGAGGTACCGAAGGTTAGGAAGATTTGCAAGCTCCTTAGGGATTTCTCCCTTGAAGTTATTGAAGCTTAGGTATCTGCATAATGTTATCATATCTCAATTGCAAGTTAAATAAGAAAATGGGGCAAGATAAGACTATCGAGCACAGTGGAGTAAGAATTACTCACAGATGAGTTAAACTTTTAAGCTCACCGATTTCTGGAGGAATTGCATCTTGCAATTTGTTCCACCTCAAATTTCTGTAAGGAAGTAATGACATGAACCACAACATAATAGAAATAAAACTATCAGGCGTTAACAATTGAGAGTATAGAAAGCAACGGAAAAAGCATAATAATCATAAATCAACAGAAGTTATTAACGCAGATTATAGATTACAGAAAAATAAGTATGTCACTATAATGCATCATATCAAAATTGAAGTATTCAGAAAACAAAATGAATTGTGGAACCAGAAAGTGGTGAGGAATAATTAATTATACAGTATCTTAAGACGCTTCAAACGTCCAATTTGAGGAGGAATAGGCCCGGTCAACTTGTTATTATGGAGATCCCTGCAATGAGAATACAATATTCAATCACATAACAGTTTTTACCACTATAAATACATTGCTAAACATCATTCCAGTCTAGTTAAAATTATAAATCTTTCACCAATGTACGTCTACATCTCTCTCTAGGTTATATTGAGCACACTTATATATGCACATTAAAAGTTACCAGAGTAAACAAAAAACCTTCGACTTCAATTAAACACCAAGACATAGGCTAAACTATCCAAGGTCTATAATAGCAACATCTAATTCAATATGTTATTGCAAACTAGGAATCCAACCTTCCAGTACCAAGGTTTCATCAGCCAACCAATTACCATCCTTAGATTCAGCCAAGGTTATCATACTCTAAAGTTAACTCAATGTGTTTACAAGTTCTGTCTCCAATAGGGTTCACTCTTCAGGATTTCCAGTTCACCTAAATCCATGTAAACTCCACAAGACAACTACCTTTGATTTCAGCAAAACTACTTGAACAGCATACACATACAACTCTCCAAATTGGCCTTCATTTCATGAGCATCCAAGTCCAACATAACTATACATATAAATGGAAGATCCAAAATAATTCAAGTAATAATATGCTTACAGCCGTGTAAGATCCAACAAGCTTGTCACAGCAGTAGGAAAAGGTCCCACAATAGACACAGCATACACCTCACTGAAAATAAAGAAAAATAGCCGAATAATTCCGATTACTCCATCAATGGCAAAAGTAAAAAACACGTTCTTCCCTTTTTCTTTCACATAGCATAACACAATTCAATCTTTTAATAAACTGAACATGAATGATAGAGAAGAAACTTTATACTCACAGCTCGGTGACAACACGATAATCACCGACAGTGGAACAGGTGACACCAGACCATGCAGGTAGATCTCCATCACCGCAGGGGTCATCTCCAACCCACGCATACACCACTCTCCAACCAAGCGAAGCCTTGATCTCATTCAAAGCTTTAACTGCCAAAAATAGAACCCAAAAAATAAGAAAAATAAATATCTTTATGAAAAACAAAACATGCCCATCACCGATTCCGACCCAAAGCGCAACCTCACCAACGGAATCAGAGAAAGGGTAAGAGAAAACCACATGGGTCGAGTGGTGTTTTTAAGAAGAGAGTAAATCACATAAACGTTACCGTCACGTTTGAGGGTCTTGCAGTGAGCAAGGTTTGGAATTGATAGTGAGGAAACGAGAATCAGGGAGAGTAGAGTGAAGGATATTAGCGCCATTTCGATGGGCGCTTTGAAGAGATCCTTTTTGCTCTAGATCTGATCAAGTGTTTGTTTCTTATTGTTCTTGTTATTGATCCTGATGTCGATAATAATTGAGACGTTTCTGTATCTTGATTTCAAGGTGACAGATTTTGCGCAGAAACTTGGGATTTTTCGATTTTGAGTGTGAAAGGATATGATATGAAGTTAGAACTCAGTGAACGCGGCATGGAACTGGAAACTGGGAAGTGAAAATCTTTAGGCACTCGTCGGCACTGAATTTCTGTACCATTTAGTATTTCTTTATTATTTACGAGAAGGAAACGTTTTTGCTACCCTGTTTGTGATATTGGGTTCTGGCCAGATTTGTGCATGAATTGTGATTGACTATGACTTAAGGTCCGGTTTATTGGGCAGTTAAAATAGCAATACGAATTAGGGGTGTACAGGGCCACACCGGATTTGGCTTAACCCAGATTCGACCCAAAATATAGATCGGACCTAATGTTTAGACCCTAACTCGATTTTAGACCCGATGAAATCTATGCACATTCGGACCGAATGAAAACCGGATAAAAATCGGATAAAAACTGGGTCTTTAGCATATAAAAATCACCTAATTTCCAACCTTTATTTCACAATTCACATAGTAAAATTCATTTAAAAAAATATAACAAGAACCAACTCTTCTCTAAAATTAAAGTATAACCATAATCAATACTAATATTGTCTAACACCAAATATTTAAATCAATACAAATAACACAATATTATGCATTAGTATAAAGTCTTATGCATTTTAAACATAAAATATTAACTTATAATCTTATAAATGACTAATAACATAAAATATATAGGTTTACAATATTTAAATTCCACATAAAAATAGTCATCATCCAACATAAAATATTAATTGTGTATGATGACCGGGCCATTGGGCCGAGTTCGGGTGACCCGAGCTATGGCCCGAACTCGACCCGAAATAATGACCGGTCTATCTTTGATACCCTTACCCGATCCTAGACCCGATGAAATCACACTAAATTAGTTCCTAAAGTGTTTGGGGTCGAGCCGGGTCTTCGGGTCGGATCGGGTCATGTACACCCCTAATACAAATAAACAATACAGCGACGGTCTAAAGAAATTAAAAAAAATTAAAAAATTATCAAATTTTATTATTTTTTATTATCACTTAATTATTAATATTTAAGAAGATGAGATAAAATATATTATTAAATTACTAGATTAAAATAATTATATTAAAAAAATTAAATTAATAATTAAGTAATAGATAAAAATAATAAATTTTGATGGCTTTTTAGTATTTTTCATAAATAAATAATCAATTTTACTATGAATTAAATTTATTATTTATAAAAAATATATGTATAAAAAATATTAAAAAATTATTAAAATTTATTAATTTAGCTAGTAGTTAGTCAATATGATTTAAAAATATAGTGATTACTAAAAATACTAACCAAAAAATTAAAAACAATAAATTGTGTAGGTTATTAAATTTTTAAAATTATTATAATATATAATATATATTAAAAATAATTTAAATAACACATTTATAAATGCATAACGATTGTAACTTATTCATGTATACGTACTATTTTTTATACACAAACAATACAATAAATGAACAAAATATTATAATAAATTTAGAGTAATTATTAAAATCACTTTTCGAAAATTTTAAAAGTAGATATTTTAATTCTCAAAAAAAATTAATACATATATCAAGTTCTGTAGTTTTTTTCTTTATTGGCCAAAACAATTCTCAAATTAATTTTTGGCGTGACTCACTAACAAAAAATATTGAATTGGCACATTAATTCGCACACGTGGTTATTAATTGTCACGTGTGTTAAGGGACAAAACAGCATTTAACTTCTTTCTTCACCTTTTCAGCTATGTTCTTTATCCACCGCACTACCCTATTCTTCTTTCTCCTTTTTTTCTTTTCTACCCTCTCCATTTCTTATCCCGTTTCACTTCTCGACAACTACCTCCTCAATTGCGATTCTGTTGCCCCACTCACCATCGCTGCCACTTTCTTCCTTTTCGCTGACCACTGCCTCTTTTCTGGCGACCTCGCCTAAACACCCAACTCTCCTTTCCACGAGAATCAATTCAATCTTGACTTGGGAGAGAAGGTTATTCTAGTTTCAATATTTACCTAATTATCCTATCCGTGTCTATAATTTAGAAAGCCAAAATTTTAGTAAAGTTACTGTGTTTAACAATTATTGTCTATTTTTAAGGTTGGAGATGTTATATTATCTCTCCGAATAAAAAGTAATGCTAGAGAGTTCATCAATAAGCATAGGTAAGATCTTGAATCTAACTATGTCTTAGAAAATTTGCATTAGTAGATAGACCTTATTTTTGATATAAACAAAGAGGGAAGGTAGGTGTCTTATTGCATCCTTTGTCGATATTTGAATCTCCATGTTGTTTGGCTCTTATATTTCCTTAAGCTTACTTTTATGTTGGTAAAATTTTTCTTTTTCTTATCAAAACTATTCTACAAACTATTTTCACTAATTAAATCCATATATTCATATTTATTGAAGACTCTGGTTGTTTATTTGTGGGAATTTATAATCATGGTTTCAATAACAAAAAGAGTTCTTTTTTTTTCTTTAATTTTATTGAGATAGAAAACAAATTTTTTATTTAAAATCTTTTATTTGCATTGATAGTTGATTATCATAATATACAATTTTACCATCATGATGATTTTTTATGTATAATGTAATCTAGAATAAATATAAATGATTTTAAGATTAATAAGATAATTAGATTTATGAAATTTTACAATAAATTTATATTTTTTTAAATA
This sequence comes from Arachis hypogaea, assembly GCF_003086295.3. Taxonomy (NCBI): domain Eukaryota; kingdom Viridiplantae; phylum Streptophyta; class Magnoliopsida; order Fabales; family Fabaceae; genus Arachis; species Arachis hypogaea. Next base: position 66,030,382 of record NC_092040.1, on the reverse strand, counting down.
TTAAATAAGTTTTTTAAAAAATTACTATTAAACTTATTAGATTTTTATAAAACAAAGCATCAAATAAATTTAAAAGAGTTGCAACTAGAGTTATTAATGATGGATTTTTTCACAAATTGAATTACAACTGCATTATTTTATCAAATAATTTTTTTAAAGATAAATTTGTATTTATTTAAATAAAAAGAATATAGTTATTCAAATAGGACAAAGAAAGAAAATAACACAAGTCTTCTGATGCTCTAACAAAGCTAGAAATAGATAATGATGAAAAAAAAATTAATCCTTAAATCTAAGCTTGGTGGGAATTTATTACTGAATATGAGAGTAAATATTAAAGTATCTTCTTGGAAATTGCTACTGCTTTATCTGGAGAGGCTCCTTCTTGTGTCGAAGATGAAGTAATTTCTAGCTTACCATGTATTTTAGCAAATTAAAACTACTGGCTGAAGGTTCTTTATTTATTCTGACTCCTGTGTCTTGAGGTGAATTTTCTTTTCCTTTCAACGTTGAAATTAGAACAATTTTTGTCTTTTTCATCCATAACCCCATTAAGAGGATTTCTACTCCAAATTTTTTATCTCATAATTTTTGCATGTAAAGAGGTAGTTAAAGGTTGTTTTCCCTCTAGTATGACATTATAGACAGTGTTTGGATGAGGGGAACTTGATGCTGGAGGGACTTTAAAACTAAGAGTCGATCATATAATGCACGTAATGACCTAACTTTTAGCATGTCATGACCAACATCAATCATCAAGTATTACTATTCAGCTAACCTATAGGACTCTAGACCTTATATATTGTATATTATATGATAATTATGAGCTTGTAGCATTGTTTGGATCATAGGTTAGTTAAGATTATATGAATATTTTCACAACAAAGTTCAAAAGCAATGAAAAATACAAGCACTTAATATAACAATAAACTATAGCAGAAAGGCATATACTATACGTGGATGGCCACTAGGGCGTAGTTTCATACATAAGATTGGTCAATACATTCGACTTCACTTATATACATAGTACCCATAGAATAATAAGTAGATATATACATAACTGACACTCAAGCTTCGGCTCACGTATAAGTCCCTACTCTAGAACTTGCCTACCAAAGTAAAATCATCTCCCTTGCAAAAAAATTATCTACAATGAGGGTATACTACTAGCTACGAAAAACTACTTCCTACAAACATCTGTGAAACTGTTGCATATCGAGTCCATCATACGTGGTCATTGGACTACTGTCTGGCTCTCCATCTCTCATCTTTTCTCTCTCTGACAAACTGAAGACTAGGTCAATAACTATGTGATTTTCACTGGCCTCGACATCCTCCGATAGATCCTCCTCGGATGAAGTCGATATAAAGCCATTGGGAATGACTGTGGCCAACCTCTCCCAGGAGACCAAATTACTTGACCACCGGGTCCAGGAATTGGTAATCAAGAATAGACTCCACTAGTATCACTAACCCAGGTGCTGGGTCAAACTAGTGTGGATACTCTGGCAAAAAAAAATGATAAAAGACTCCAACTCCGAGTCCATCTAGTATAGTGGTTGTGGTGAAAAAGAGTGGTGGGTGCCTCTGAGATACAGTTCAGATAATAATAAATCGAAAGACAAGTCAGGGTCAAACTCAGGACTAAATAAAGGATGTGAGAAAGTTTTATCAGGAACGATGTACATGTACGCATGTGGCTCTCCCCATATGAAAGTGCTACCCCATATGGGATCGTCCTAGTGATATAGTGCAGGGTACTCAAAGAACACTACTCCCGAGCCCATTTGTAGAATGAGGTAAAGAAGGGAGATTGAGAAGCTAAAGTTCCCAGTAAGATGTGAAGAGGAAAATCGGGGGTTTTGGGTACTTAACCTAAGGAATTTGTTACTACGCTACCAAGTTACCTCGAGCGATATTACACGCTCTTATCAAAATAGTAAAAGAATAATAGGAAATACAATTACACATGCAATCACAAATCATAAAGAAATGCAGCAAATAGGCATGACACATGTCTAGCCCTATGCAAACCATGAGCTCATGCGTTGGTTGACTATCCGCAACCTGATGTTACTCAGAGTAACACCCGAATATGATCTCTTAACTATGTTGGTCATCCTATGTACCTCATGGTTGTAACGATGTCAATCCTGGTGCTGGGCAATTGATGTAAGGCTTGATACCACTAAAGGCTCACAGTGAGAGGTAGATTCTATTGTAGGCATCCTTACCTCTTTCGACATTAGTCAAGCGGGATAATTCCTCTGCTTGTCAGGCGGTCTTTCTTAAAACACTTGGGACTTTTTCAATTATCTTAGTATATTTTGGTACATCTAAAAGATCCTTTTGTCTTTAGTCATTTAAATTACTAAAATGTCCCCTTCTCTCTAAAGGATCTTTTTGCCCTTAATCTTTATTCATAAAACCTTTTACACTTTTCCTCCTTTATTATTAAAGTTTTTTAAGACATTCTTTTTCTTATTTATAGTTTTGCCCTTAGCAACTTCTAATGTAACCTTTCTACCCTTTTTTTATTTTTACCACATTAGTCTTATACTTATTCTTAAATGACCATTTTACCTGTAACTCATTAACTACTAGTTTTTTACCTTATCTTTTACCAAAACGTCTCAAGTACACCTTAGCTTACTATTTCATTCTGAGACATTTTACTAATGATAATTTTATTCTTCCTAGTCTAATTTACCATTTTATCTCTAATTTCTTATCCTTATCTTATGTGTTTGCTATATCTATATTTTTTACCCTTAGACTATACTTTTTATATTATTTATAACTGGATTTTTCCATAATTACTTAGTACCCGTAGACTTTACCCCTCATGTCAATTATGCCCGAATATTTTTACAATTATCCTTATTGTCCTAGACCTTCTATATCTTTATTTAACTCTCATATTTTATTAATTGTATTTCCTAACCCACTTTAACTTCTAGTTACATCTAGGCCAAAATTAGTGCATCATATATTTTTCATTGAGCAAAATTTTATGATTATGTCTCTTTTAGACTTCTTTAGGACTTTCATCCTAGTGTCTTAATCTCTTATTCTTTCAAATTTGTAAACATTATTTTATAAGGCTTTTTACTTGTTTATTATCTTTTACGAGTTACAATTTTGCCCAAAGAGCCTTAGGCCATTCGGCTACTCCGCATTACCATACAATTTCTATCAAGTTTTCTAAATATAAGTATTCATGCATCAAAATATCTAGAGTTTATTCATCATCACAAATTGTCATTAAGCATCAACGAAGGCACTTTATGCACATAGTAAGCTTTCTAGCTAGTCCTAACTCTTACCTCTTTAGTCAAGATCCTCAAATCACTTTTACGGTTGCTCTAGGCTCCAAGAACTTTCTAAAAAAAGCAATATGTTATTTAATTATAAAGCCTTATGGCTGAACCCATGGTGAAAGGAAGGGAGTGGATTCTCACTTCCTTGAGTTTGAGTCTTGAGTAATCCTAGATCATATATGAGTGAAATATGGTCAAATAATGAGAGTGCATCTTCTTGATCCTAGCGGGCCATATGGCCGAATGTATAGTAAAAAAATGGAGGAGGATTTCTTATCTTTTGTGCTTTGAATTTTGATGTTCTCTCTACTCTTTTGGATGCTCATAGGGTTAGCTTGCTATACAAGGAATGAAGAACATTAACTCTCCATAAGAGAGTATGATTGCCGAATGTATTAATAAGAAAAGAAGAGGGTGAACTCCTTACTCACCTTAGGGATTCTTGAAGGAGATTTAGCAAAAGAATTAGAGAGGTTATCTTAGTTGGTTTTCTCAAAGGGTTGAATGTTCTTGATTATGGAAGAGGGAATTGTATGACGGTGAAGTTAGTTTCTCTCTTTTTCTTCTCTCTAAGTCTCTGCCTCACTTTCTCTTTCTCTCTAGTTATTTTTCCTAATCTCACTTAGTGATTAAGAGTATCGTGAAAGATGAAAGGTGAAAGTAAAATATTTATAGAGGAAGGAGAGGTTTACACGTTGGAATAATGGAGAGATAAGGTTGAATTTAATGGTTTTTACTTTATTTTACTCATGGTTACCCACTAATTACTTTGTTTGATCACCAAGCTAAGGTAAAATTTTAATCATGAGAGAGAGAGAGAGAGAGAGAGAGAGAGAGAGAGAGAGAATTTGGTTATGTGAGGAGAGGGTGGAGTGAAAAATGTGAGTCATGTGTGATGAAATTTGGATAATCTCATTCATAATTCTCCAATAATTTATCACATGATAAAGTAATATCTCATGATTAATGATAAACCCATATTTTATGATATATTTTATGCTTAATCTGAGTGATTTATTCAATCTTTCACCCACTTGTTCATATTAATTGTATGGTTTTACTTCTCCTTCCTTATTATGTGATGTGTGTGAAAAACATGTTTCCTATGCTTTTAAATTAATTATTTTAATCACCTTTAATTCCATTCGATGCCGTGATTAGTGTGTTGAGTAGTTTCAGATCTTCTAAGGCAGGAATGACTTAAAGAATGGAAAAGGAAACATGCAAAAATGGAAGGAAAGCGCAAAATGGAGTTTCTGAAGGAACTGGCATCCACGCGATCGCATGGACGACGCGATCGCATGCCAGAAGCGAAGAGGCAATGACGCGGCCGCATGACTGACGCGACCGCACGACTTGAGCAAATCGCATACGACGCGGACGCGTGAACTACGCGACCGCGTGACAAGGAGAACTCCGAATGACGCGACCGCGTGACCCACACGGACGCGTGACAGAGGCCACGCACCAGAAATTGCAGAAAACGCTCATAGCGGATTCTAAAGCCTTTTTGGCCCAAATCCAAGTCCAGAAGTCAGAGACTAGAGGTTATGAAGTGGAGGAATGCATCCATCGAAGGGGACTCATAATTTTTTCTGTTACTTTCCGTGATTTAGATTTAGTTTGGAGAGAGGTTCTCTCCTCTCCCTCTTAGGATTAGGATTTAGGACTTCTCTTAGTTTTAGGAGTGACTCTCGATCATAGGTTTAATATTCCTTTTACTTTATATTTATCTCTTATTTTCAGATACTTCAGTGCTTGCTTGTATTAGATATGTTGCCCAATTGGCTTATGAGCCTTTCCATGTTATGACTTGAATTTATGTTTAGACGTAGTTTAATTGCTTTATTTACATGAATGCTTTTAATTTAATTTAGATATTCTTCCTTTTGGCTTTTGTTGATTTATTGGTGACCCTTGAGTTATCAAACTCGTTGTTGATTGAAAATTGGAATTAATTCATCCACTTAACTTACCTTCATAGTTAGAGGTTAACAAAGTGGGATTAAAAATCCAATTCTCATCACAATTGATAAGGATAGGACTTCCAGTTCTTACACCTTGCCAAGAGTTTATTTTACAGTCATTCATTTACTTTTATTGCTTTGAAAATATACCTGTGCCCATTGCCCAACTAACCTTTTACCTTAATCCAAAACCCCAAACACACTTTTTCATAACCAATAATAAGAACATACCTCCCTACAATTCCTTGAGAAGACAACCCGAGGTTTAAATACTCGGTTAACAATTTTTAAAGGGGTTTGTTACTTGTGACAACCAAAACATTTGCACTAAGGGATTTCTGTTAGTTTAGAAGCTGTATCTACAACGCGAATATTTTTAATAATTCTTTACTAGCAAAAATCCTAACGTCAAAATGGCGTCGTTGCCGGGGACTTGCAAACGTGTGCCTTATTATTGGTAATTGTAAATATTTTTCAAATATATATATATTTTTTTCTTTTACTTGTTTATTTGTTTTCTCTTTTTCCCCCTTATTTCTGATAGCTATTATGAATTCTCACCCCTCTCGCTTTGAGTTTAGTTCTAACTTTGTTGAAGGAAATAGAAACCACAGCAGGAATATGCATTAAGGTCAGACCAATCAAGGATGGATGGAGTCAAGAGGATCTAATGAACCCTTTAGGCAACAACACCCTCCAAGATATCATGGACAACGACCATTCTACAATGCATACCCAGCTGAAAGATATGGTGGACAACCTTGTAACTACCTACAAGCCCCACCCCGTGCCTATAAACCATCCTCTCAACATGACCTCGAACCACCACACTCACAAGCTTCTTTTCGTCATTCGCCACCATACGATCCTTATCTTCCCCAATACCAATCCAATTACTCCCAAGAACCACCACTCCCCCATACACATAACCCATATCCATCAAAGTCAGAATCACGGGTCAGCCTCGAAGAATCAATGAAACAATGTACCACACTCCTTCATCAACTGGAGCAAGCAATGGTGGAGATGTTAAAATAATTATCTTCCAGACACTCAGCCCCTCAACAGACCCCCATGGCTTTATGTAGAGAACCCAATGAAAAACGCAGTACAAAGGAGATGCTGGAAGCTCCAGTGAACAACATAGAGCATAACTTCGTACTAGAACAAGCAGAGAAAGCTGTCGTTGCAGAAGAAGAAGAGTCGATTGTTGTGGAGAACTCCGTCAAGGATGTTACAATTGACGCTGAGGAGGATTTTGCACCGCCTCCAATGCAAATATCTTATGAAGAACTGAACGGAATAACCCAGGACACAGGTTTCCTTGATGATGATGATCACGAGTTCTGTTCTCTTAGCGGTGAACTTGCATCCACAAGTGATTTCTTTGAGACAGAAGAATCTTTCCCGAGTGAATATGAAGATGATGCTAAGGTAGATCTTTCTCAACCTCCAATATATGACTTGAGCGATGATGAGGGAGAAATTGATGGCTCTGATCAAGAGATGGTTGAAGTGGAAGAATTCACAGAAGCCTATAAGGGAGTAGAACTTACAAAACCACTGGAAACACCTATCCTAAGGCCGTTACCGCCCACCACAAACTACAAGTGGGTAAAATCCTTGTCTTTTATCTTCAATATTCCACTTGAATATGGTTTGCTTGAAACAGATGGCCAGCTTAGAACTCTCTGCGGCTTCAAGAGTAAAAGGGAAATGGCTCATACTCAGAGTCGGTGCACAAGGTTCAATAAAGTTCCACGCTTTAACTCGAAGTGCAAGGATTGGTATCATGCTCAATTGAGTGGATCACGGAGAACGTTTGGTCACCGTGGTTAGAATCTAATTTCCAAACCGCCCAAATGGATAAGTATAGATCAAAACGAAAGCGGATTTGGAACCAAAGTTTGGGATCCTGGAAAATATTCTGATATTCATTACCCCGGGAGCCTGAAAATCTGTTTGAAGCTGCTCCGAAGCTTCACATGCCTAGTTTGGGACCCCGGAGGCTATTGGCATTCCAAGCATTGGTGGAGATTTCTGGATGAATTTAAACACAAGCCGCCATAACAGGAAGCTCAACCAACGTCCAACTTAAGGACTTTAACCAAAAGTGCTAGGTGGGAGACAACCACCATGGTATGATCGTTCCTTTCTCATTTTTTATTTAGTTTTAGTTGTTTTCAAGTTTTATTTTATTTTTCATTGAACATGGAATTACTCATAACATTCATGTCATTTTGCATTCTACATACTGCATAATTACATATCTGCAAAAAAAAAAGCGTGCGATGCGACCGCATCAATCATGCGATCGCGTTAATTGCGATACAACACCCCCCACGCGTCCGCGTCACTCACGCGGTCGCGTGCCCTGGAGATCGGCGTATAACCCCAACATCCAGAAAGTTGGGCTGAACTCATGCTGCCCTTGTGCTTTTCGCGCAAAAGACCCACGCGATCGCGTGCCTGACGCGATCGCGTCACATGTACATAACCAATTTCACGCGACCGCGTGAGCGACGCATGGACTATACAACACCCTAGAAGGAGACAGAGAGTTGCGCTGAGATGATGCTGGAATCGTGCATCTAGCACAAATTCCAGTGACGCGATCGCGCGACCTACGCGATCGCGTCCACCCTTCTCCTACCCCTCCCATGCGATCGCGCATTCCACGCGATCGCGCCCACCCATTTCTCACCCCTACCACGCGACCGCGTGCCCCACGTGGCCGCGTGGGTTTCATAATATAACCCCCCCAGCCACGCAAACCCTATCAGTCGCGCGCCCACCCCCCACCCTCTTCCCCCTCTCTCCTTCCTCTACACTCCACCACCACCCAGCCACCACCGACACCACCCGGACGCCGCCGACCACCCAGACGCCACCACCATCTACCCCCTCTCTCCTCTTCCCTTCTTTCTTCTTCTTTCTTCTTTCCCCCTCCTCCTCCGCCACTGCTCACCTCCGCGCCACCGCCCCACCGCAACCCCCCTTCAACCAGCAACACCACCCCTTCCCCTACCCCCAGCCACCTCTCTGCCCCACTCTCCTCCTTCGCCTACCAGGTTTTGCAACACGCAAACCCTTTTCTCCATTCGTAGTTCTTCTTATTTTTTTCCGTTTTATGTTCATGTTTAGGCTAGTTAGATATGCATGTTGTAGTGGATTTTAGGTTGTTAGGTAGCCTAGGATGTGTTAGTGGATCTAGGTCTGTTTATTTGCACTATTCTTGCTTCTGTTTTATCATATTTGCAAATCTGCTGTTACTGTAATCTTGTTCATATGTTGTATTTCTTGTATATTGCTGCTCTTTACATTGAATTTTCATGTTTATATTATATATATGTAACTGCAGCTTGACTTTTTTATTCATATAAACTGCTTTGATTGCTGTTTATTTTCTGGGATAATCCATATTTTAGCCGGAATGCTGCCCAAATTTCTATAACTTATTTTCATTCATGTTTTGGTTTGGCATTTTGAACTCTGTTTTACTCTGCTTTACCCGAACCTTTCATGAATGCCAAGGAATGCTTTATTATCCTCTTTGATTTCCTGGTTTATAAACTGCACCTGTGATGCTCTGATTCCAATTCTTGTTTATATCTCTTTGAATCAGCATCCAATTGTTTTCTTTGTTTGGTTATGAGTTACTTCTATTCCTACCTGTGAATCCTTGTTACATGGAATACTTTCTTTATGCCACTTACTTTACCCACATTTTACTGACTCACTAATTTTAATTTACTAACTTCTTTTTTCCATTTCTACCCATACTAACTTTTTATAATCTCTTTTCTGACTTTTCACTTTCCTCTAACTTTTTAACCATGGCATAATGACAATTTTTCTATTTAACTTGAATTCTACTACATTTTGGATTGTAAATTATTCCTTTCAAACTTTTAAACTGCTATACAATCCTTAATGCTCAATTACCTAACTCATTTGCCTCATGCTCATTCTCCTTTGCCGCTTTGAGTTTTCTTTGTTTAATTGCCTATTTGTTTTTCTATTTTTATATTTCCTGGTTTTCCATTTTTTTTAGGATGTCTACCTCACAGAGAAAAGGAAAAGGCAAGGCTAATGGCAAGTGCAAAAGAGGAGACCCCTCCCAGTCCATCATAGATCTAATGCATGATTCCTCATGGCGGGAGAAGAACTTTACCCAGCAGGAAAAAGCTGACCAGCTGCTCCCTGCAAATGATTCCATCAAATTTGCAAACTGGTACTGTGAGCTGAAGTATTCGGCATTTGCAGACTCCAGAAACCTATACCTGGAGAGAACTCTGAAGATTCTAGAAGCACTCCAGCAGTACACCACTGAGCAAATCAAGCAAAGAGGTTGGTTCTTTCTGGAAAGAGCACTGACAGAGGTCAATGCATCTTGGGTTAGGAAATTCTACTGCAACTACTATATCACTACCCTAGATGCCATGAACCTGCGAGGCAAGCAGATTATGGTCACTGAAGAGGCCATCGAGGACATCCTACAGCTCCCACCCAAGTCCGATCAGCCTGATGGTTACAAAAAGGCTGAGGAGGACATGCATTTCTTGAGGTTTGATTGGGATGCTGTCAAGGCAAGGATAGCCCTGGACCCGACTATTCCTTGGGAGATGGGTCAGGACACCACCTTGCCCAAGGGTATCAAGCGGGCGTACCTAAATGATGAGGCTCGGTTATGGCATCAGATCCTGAGTAATTATGTGATGCCGAGTACTCATGAGACCGAGATTCCAGCTGCTATGATCACCCTCCTATGGTGTGTGATGGAGGGTAAGGACATGTACTTGCCACGCTTTATCTGGCATTATATGGCCAGGGTCCACGTCCGAGACACTCTTCCCTTTCCTTATCTGGTTACACAGCTAGGCCGTCGAGTTGACGTGCCATGGGATGATGCCGATGAGAGACCACCGACAGCGGACTGCAGGAAGATCATTCCTCACAGTAGGAACTTCCTGGCTTTGGGCTACAGACCACCACCTTTCACTGCTACTGATGAGACAGCCCTACCGTCTGCCAGACCCTCTTCTTCCACAACTGCCCCTGCTGCCACCACTGTACCTCCATCTACCTCAGAGCCAGTCTACCACCTCGTGCATCGCTTATTTCAACAGCTTGATCAGATGGAGCGGCGTAACCGGCGCTGGTATGAGCATCTGAAGCTGATGATCCGATAGGGCAGTGACATCCCCTCCGAGCCTGACTCACCATCTGAGCCATCCGAGGAGGAGGTAGATGCGCACCAGGAGGAGACCCATCCGCAGGCAGGCACAGAGCAGGCTACTCCCCAGACAGAGGTTCCACATCAGATTGAGGCCGCAGATCCTGAGATCCCGATCCAGTCAGCACCTCCCCTACAACAGCCAGACCCTCAGCCCACTACCACCAGGACTCCAGCTACCATTCCTACCAATGATGCCACCCCTTCACACCCAGCTTGACTGAGCATCAGGGACGATGCTTCACTTTAAGTGTGGGGAGATCGCCATTTCTGGCGTTTCATTTTGGTGAACCACTACATCTCTTTTTCTTTTATTCTGGATATTTTTCTGTATTTTTCTTTTTATTGTTATTTTCTGAGTACTTATACATTGCCACTTTGATGTATTTCTACGCTATTTCTGCATTTTGCATTTTTAGTTCATCTTTTAGCTATTTAGTTTAGTTTGCAATTCTAACTTATTAATGGATTGATTAGTATAGTTTACCCTTTTTTTAGCATAAGATAGCATAGTCTAAATTGAAAAATATAAAAAGGAAGTAAGCTAGGAAATTGAACATAACAGATTTAAATCCATAAACCTTGTATATAGAGCATTACATCATATAGTTAAGTTGACAACATTTCATCAAGGAGGAACATTAAAACTTTAAAGGCCACCTAAAATAATTTTTTTATGAGAATAATGGGAAATTTTAACTAAACCTCCATGACATACATGAGTGATATATGATTTATGAGTTGGAGAACATACAGCCTGTGAGTTTTGAGCTTAATTGTATGGTTACATTTAAACCATAATATTTTATTCCTGTGTGTTCCGCTCTTCTTTTCTATTCTGATGTTCTTTGCTTTGTTTTAATCTATATGTCCAGTATAGAATATAAATACACGCCAAGAGAGTGATTGAGGCCTTGTTTGATTTTTTAACTCACTATCCCAAATAAAGCCTACCCTTTATGCCATCCTTGTTAGCCCCTTTGAACCTTTTAATCCCCTTTTATTCTATTTAGCCACACTACTAGCCTTAAGCAGAAAAATAAAATAAAATCCCAAGTTGAATCCTTGATTAGCTTAAGATAGAAAGTTGTGTAATTAATTAAGTGTGGAGAAACTTTATGGGAACATGGATGACAGAAACAAGGGTAGAATAAAATTGAAAAGAAATTAAGAATTTTTGGGAAACATGCTCATGTGGAATTAAAATAATTAATTACCATGTGCATTTAATTTTTTTTTTTTTTTTGCAAAATCAAAGCAAATGCACATGGTATAAGAACAAAATATGGGCATGTAACAACAAGTGGGAAAATATGAGAAAATGGGTAAAGAAGCTTTACTTTAGAAATTATGTATGTTAGGTAAGATCTTAGACTAATTAAGGATTCGCTTATTAGCTCACTTAGCCTTATACATATACCCTTACCTTTACCTTGGCCCCATTACAACCTTAATTAAAAGACCTCATGATTTTTGATATGTCTATATTTTATAATTGTTGATTGGTTAGATGAAAAACAAAGTTATAGAAAGTAAGGATAAAAAGAAGAATAGAGTGATTAACCCAATAAACACTGAGTGATTAGAGAGTAAACACAAAATCCAGTGAGGGTTCACTAACTCATTAACATATATCTCTGTTTAAATTACTAATTGTCTTGCGAGTTTATAACTGTTTTTCTTTTTTTTCTTCATCTCAATTGTAAAAGTGCTTTATCACTATCTAAGGTTGGCTATATATATATATGACTCCTTGAGAATGTGAATTGATTTAACTACATGTAAGCTTTATACACAAGTGAATAAAATTAGAATTACATCATGCATTTAGTTAGTTGCATTTAGATTAGAATTGCAATGCATGGCATTCAACCACTTCAAAACCTTAATTTTTACCTTGGACATATCATGAGGACATGCTATTACTTAAGTGTGGGGAGGTTGATAAACCCATATTTTATGATATATTTTATGCTTAATCTGAGTGATTTATTCAATCTTTCACTCACTTGTTCATATTAATTGTATGGTTTTACTTCTCCTTCCTTATTATGTGATGTGTGTGAAAAACATGTTTCCTATGCTTTTAAATTAATTATTTTAATCACCTTTAATTCCATTCGATGCCGTGATTAGTGTGCTGAGTAGTTTCAGATCTTCTAAGGCAGGAATGACTTAAAGAATGGAAAAGGAAACATGCAAAAATGGAAGGAAAGCGCAAAATAGAGTTTCTGAAGGAACTGGCATCCACGCGATCGCATGGACGACGCGATCGCGTGCCAGAAGCGAAGAGGCAACGACGCGGCCGCATGACTGACGCGACCGCGCGACTTGAGCAAATCGCATACGACGCGGACGCGTGAACTACGCGACCGCGTGACAAGGAGAACTTCGAATGACGCGACCGCGTGACCCACACGGACGCGTGACAGAGGCCACGCACCAGAAATTGCAGAAAACGCTCATAGCGGATTCTAAAGCCTTTTTGGCCCAAATCCAAGTCCAGAAGTCAGAGACTAGAGGTTATGAAGTGGAGGAATGCATCCATCGAAGGGGACTCATAATATTTTCTGTTACTTTCCGTGATTTAGATTTAGTTTGGAGAGAGGTTCTCTCCTCTCCCTCTTAGGATTAGGATTTAGGACTTCTCTTAGTTTTAGGAGTGACTCTCGATCATAGGTTTAATATTCCTTTTACTTTATATTTATCTCTTATTTTCAGATACTTCAATGCTTGCTTGTATTAGATATGTTGCCCAATTGGCTTATGAGCCTTTCCATGTTATGAATTGAATTTATGTTTAGACATAGTTTAATTGCTTTATTTACATGAATGCTTTTAATTTAATTTAGATATTCTTCCTTTTGGCTTTTGTTGATTAATTGGTGACCCTTGAGTTATCAAACTCATTGTTGATTGAAAATTGAAATTAATTCATTCACTTAACTTACCTTTATAGTTAGAGGTTAACAAAGTGGTATTAAAAATCCAATTCTAATCACAATTGATAAGGATAGGACTTCCAGTTCTTACACCTTGCCAAGAGAGTTTATTTTACAGTCATTCATTTACTTTTATTACTTTGAAAATATAACTGTGCCTATTGCCCAACTAACCTTTTACCTTAATCCAAAACCCCAAACACACTTTTTCATAACCAATAATAAGAACATACCTCCCTGCAATTCCTTGAGAAGACGACCCGAGGTTTAAATACTCGGTTAACAATTTTTAAAGGGGTTTGATATGGGGCCTGCTACACATACAAGTAAAAAGGCCGTACAAGTTTTACAAGTTATCAGCCCAAACTTCATTAACACGCGCATTAACTCATTTTGAATGGAGCGTAACTACACGCGCCCCACTCAAACGGTTCCTCTTCGTCTTCTTCTTCTTCTTCTTCTTCTCTTCTTCTTCTTCTTCGCCTTCGTCTTCTTCTTCTTCTTCTTCTTCTTCTTCTTCTTCCTCTTCCTCTTCCTCTTCCTCTTCTTCTTCCTCTTCTTCTTCTTCTTCTTCTTCTTCTTCTTCTTCTTCTTCTTCTTCTTCTTCGTTTTTTTTATTTTCATGGTTTCTGAAATTCTTCTTATTCTTCTTGCTACACGTTCTTCTTCCTCTTACTCTTCTTCTTCTCCTTTTCTTTCGTTTCTGCACGTTCTTCTTCCTCGTTTTCCTCCTCTTCTTCTTCTTCTTCTTCATTTACATCTTTTCTCTCTGTTTTCTCATTTTTTTCGATTTTTCATGGTAAAATCGTTTTTGAAGAAGAAGAAGCAGCAGAAGATGAGGAGGAGAAAGAGAAAGAGTTCTGAATTATGCATAAGATGTACTTCAACGAATTTTGGGTGTATTTTCTTAAATCCTTTAGGTGTATTTTCTGTAACCCTTTGGGTGTATTTGAGTGATATCTGACTGATATCTATGGGTGTATCTGACTCATATCTATGGGTGTATCTTACGGATATCTATGAGTGTATTTTTCATTTCAGAAAAAATGGCAAGCATTACAGAAAATACACCCAAGAGATTATAGAAAATACACCCAAACGATTACATAAAATACACCCAAGAGATTACAGAAATACACCCAAACGGTTACAGGAATTCACCCAAATGATTATAGAAATACACCCAAAAGATTACAGAAAATACACCCAAAGAATTTAAAGAAATACACCCAAAATCATGCATAATTCAGAACTCTTTCTCTTCTCCTCCTCGTCTTCTGCTACTTCTTCTTCTTCAAAAATGATTTCAGAGCTTGATGTCAAAAAACAATAGAAATCGAGAATAACGAAGAAAGAAAACAGAGAGAAAAGCACGTAAATGAAGAAGGAGAAAGAGAAGGCAAGAAACAAAAGAAAAGAAGAAGAAGAAGAAGAGGAAGAGGAAGAAGAACGTGCAGCAAGAAGAAGAAGAAGGTGCAATGAAAACGTGCCGTAACAGTATGTGGAGAAACTAACGTCAACGACGAAGAACAAACCAGTGAAAAAGGAGGAGAAAAGAACGATCGAAAAAAAGGAGAAGAAGAAGGGATGTAGCGCGTCGTACGTGGAGCAGCGCGTAATTTGATTTTATTGTTTAATGAACTTGTAAAGCATACAAGCCCTAATGGCTTGTATGCAGAGCTTTACCCTTGAGTTATCAAACTCATTGTTGATTGAAAATTGAAATTAATTCATTCACTTAACTTACCTTCATAGTTAGAGGTTAACAAAGTGGTATTAAAAATCCAATTCTAATCACAATTGATAAGGATAGGACTTCCAGTTCTTACACCTTGCCAAGAGAGTTTATTTTACAGTCATTCATTTACTTTTATTGCTTTGAAAATATAACTGTGCCTATTGCCCAACTAACCTTTTACCTTAATCCAAAACCCCAAACACACTTTTTCATAACCAATAATAAGAACATACCTCCCTGCAATTCCTTGAGAAGACGACCCTAGGTTTAAATACTCGGTTAACAATTTTTAAAGGGGTTTGTTATTTGTGACAACCAAAACGTTTGCACGAAGGGATTTTTGTTAGTTTAGAAGTTGTATCTACAACGCGAATATTTTTAATAATTCTTTACTAGCAAAAATCCTAACGTCAATTAACCTCAAAAGAGAAGGATTAATCTAGTGGCTAAGATTACTCCTCAATGAATAATTACTAAGGTGGTAATTTCTTAGTCATTTGTTTTTACCGTAGCCAGCAAAAATAGATATCTATACTGATATAGGTAGTTCCGCTATCATATAATATCTATACTCCAACATATTTTTAAAATATTTTGGTGATGATAAACGAATCAAGAAATATACTTGTAAAAATATATTATCGATTAAATTTTATTCCGGTGATTACAATTATTAATTATTAGCATTTATTGCTATCTTAGCATTTGTTACTACTATTTTTTATTATTTATTTATTTAAATTTTTTTATCTAGACCCACCTTATCAAATCGGAGTAAATTGAGATTTTCAGATTTTGCGAATTCTAGTCGTAGAATGCCCAAAAATCATTTTTGTTGTAAATCGGGCTCTTACAATGCATGCTATAGAAAAAAAAAATTATTTTATGGAAAATTTTTATTTTTCAGAGATCTTGCCACAGTTCTTTAGATTGATTAATTTTAGTGCACAATTCATTTGATAGGCAATGAAAACAGAAAGTAACTTGTTAGCCTAAGACAACGCCTTATTTATCTAATTTATTTAGAAATCAT
The DNA here is from genome assembly GCF_003086295.3 of Arachis hypogaea. Taxonomy (NCBI): domain Eukaryota; kingdom Viridiplantae; phylum Streptophyta; class Magnoliopsida; order Fabales; family Fabaceae; genus Arachis; species Arachis hypogaea. Next base: position 66,014,146 of record NC_092040.1, on the reverse strand, counting down.
CAATCTTATCCTCTTTCAATTATTATTGAGAGAGTTCTGTCAAATGTGAAAATTTTTTTTACTAGAGAGTGATTCCATTATCTATTATGCTGAGAAGTTTCTTAATCCATATTATATTTTAGTTTGAGAGGTAGGATTAAAAATTTAATAATATGTGAAAAGGGTGTTGTGGAGATAGTCATAAATTATTGAAGGGAAAGTAGAGCCAATGGAATATTTGTACAATGTGTACAATGGAGGTTTATGGAGTATTAGAAATATAATCATTATTGTTACCTTTTTCCATCAGCTGAGACTTTTGGGATGAGTGGTATTATGACATGATATTAGAGTGTTAGATCCGAAAAATCAAGAGTAGATGTTTATTATCCTAGTACTCGAATGGTTATTTTAGTATAGTCGTTTCTCAATGAATTCGTTCCCTTCTATAATACTTCTCCAATCCAGAAAGGTATTGCATGAATTGATTTCTTGAGTATTATTTGTTTTAATTAAAAACATATACATATTTAATATATGACAAATAATTTTTATGCAATATATATATATTATATATTATATATATATATATATATATATATATATATATATATATATATATATAATAAAAATTTACTTGATGAGTAACAAAAATAAAATTCAATTTTAAAGAGAAACCGACAAATTGGCATGTCAAATTTTGTCAAATGGAGGAAGACTTCTTAATGAAAGGAATCGCATTACAAATTTAAAGTTTTTACTCATCGTATAATTCATAATATAAGGAAGGAGGATAGTAAGATCAAAGTACAATATTCAACATACTAATCGTAGAACTTTGAAATTTTATCAAAAGGTAAAAATAATTTTATCTCTCAAGTGAAATATATTTTAAACTAAGTTTAAATATTTTCAAATCATATATTTTGAATTGATTTGACAAAAACTTTTTTGGGATTCAAAACAATATTTTTAGAACTTGTTTTTTTCAAAGATTAGGGTTAATAGGTTTGAATTAAATCAATCGCAAGTCATCTTGATTTTTTTTATGTTTGTTAGCTCCATAATATCTCAAATTGAGTTTTGATAATTAATAAACCTAAATATATTTTAATAATTTCATTAATTTGTATCTAACATTTACATAAGTGTGTAATTACAGAGAATTTTTTCAAATAATATATCTAAACTAGGAAAAAACTGATCGTGAGAAAGTGTTAAACAACCTTAAAAATTGAATGAGTAAACATATCACCTCAGAAGTACAACCTTAAATGACAGCTCACCTTAGAAGTAACATCCGTGTTCCATAAGTGAAAATAGTTAAAAGCACAAAAGTGCTCACCTTAGAAATGGTGAGTTCTAGTCTGGGGCTGGCAGAATGAGTCTTTCCATGAGGCTAGTACGGAGTGGATTGTTGTTCACTATTAGGGTGCTACACGTGTAAAGGTATGTGTATTACTGTATGATTTTGTAACCTAACAAAGACAATTTCGGTGTTATATAAAAATTGTTCTTCTTCCCCAAACACATGGTGCAATACATAAATAATAAAGGTTGAGATGCTAGTGTCAGAATATTCGTACATACCAGTTTTTGGGTTTTTGGACTAAACTATTTGTTTATTTTTTTTCTTTTTTTAATGCAGGTCAGGCCTTCGAATTTTGTAACTCTTCTTAATGCAGACCATTATTTTTGGTGGCCCCTTTTTGATGTGGCTTCTTCTTCTCATGAAGAGAAAGTGTCAAGCTACAGTGTTCAATGACAGCAATAATAATACTAAATACTAATAGTAGGTAATATAGCTTTGAGTACTTTTAAGTACTATTAAAAATGTAATTACAACTTCTTATTTCACATAATTAAAATCCAATGATTATGAATTGTATTAAAAATTGAATAAAAGTATAAGAACTGATAAAATAGTTAAATGTTAATATAATTAAGTTATCAATATTTATAAAATTATTATTTAAAAAAATAAAATTAAAAAAATTTAAACCAATAAAATTTATTGTAGAAGGCTAGTCGGTAACAATGTAATAATTGAATTTGTTTTCAGTAAAATTGTTGTAGGAGTGTGATTATGTGTTGAAACTATTTTGAAAATGTAATAGCTAGGTATCACTTTCAATTTTCTGAAATTTTAATAATTTTTGAAAATGAAAAATGTTTTTTGGAATGATATTTTCATTTACTTAAACAATAAATTTATTATGACTTTTTTTTTAAGGACAAACTATGACTCTATTATTAAGTATCCAGTAAAAATATATTGGGTTATTTTTTGAGGTCCATTCGATCCACTTATGCTTGTAGAACAAAAAAGAGATACTTTATATAAAAAGAAATTATTTAGGGTCTTTGTATAAATATGATTTTTAATGAAAAAAAATAAAACAAAACCAAAACAACTTAAAAACTGTGTCAAACGGTACCAGTCTCATAGGGAAGCTCATTCTGCCAGCCCCAGACTAGAACTCACCCCTTAGAAATATGTGAGAAACATGCGTTTTAACTAATGTTTTAAAATGATCTACAAAGTAAATCATTTTTCAAAGTAGTTTTTCTGTCATCGTCTACAAAGTACAATATAAAGCTGATGAGCGGATAATTTATACGCTTTTTGGCATTGTTTTTATATAGTTTTTACTAAGTTTAAGCTACTTTTAGGGATGTTTTCACTAGTTTTTATGATAAATTCACATTTCTGGACTTTACTATGAGTTTGTGTGCTTTTCTGTGATTTCAGGTAAATTCTGGCTGAAATTGAGGGATTTGAGCAAAACTCTGAAGAAGGCTGACAAAAGGACTGCTGATGCTGTTGGAATCTGACCTCCCTGCACTCGAAATGAATTTTCTGGAGCTACAGAACTCCAATTGGCGCGCTCTCAACGGCGTTGGAAAGTAGACATCCAGGGCTTTCCAGCAATATATAATAGTCCATACTTTATTCGAAGAATGACGACGTAACTTGGCGTTGAACGCCAAGTACACGCTGCTGTCTGGAGTTAAACGCCAGAAAAAAGTCATGATCCGGAGTTGAACGCCCAAAACACGTCATAACTCGGAGTTCAACTCCAAGAGGAGCCTCAGCTCGTGGATTAATCAAGCTCAGCCCAAGCATACACCAAGTGGGCCCCGGAAGTGAATTTATGCATCAATTACTTACTCATGTAAACCCTAGTAGCTAGTCTAGTATATATAGGACATTTATCTATTGTATTAGACATCTTTTGACCATCTTTTGACCACTTTAAGTCTTTTTCATTCGGTCATTTGATCAAGGAGAGGGCTGGCCATTCGGCCATGCCTGAACCTCTTTTGCTTATGTATTTTTCAACAGTGGAGTTTCTGCACACCATAGATTAAGGGTGTGGAGCTCTGCTGTACCTCAAGTATTAATGAAATTCTATTTTCTTTTATTCAAATCTCTCTTATTCTTATTCCAAGATATCCATTCGTACCCAAGAACATGATGAATGTGATGATAAGTAACCCTCATTATCATTCTCACTTATGAACGCGCGTGATTGACAACCACTTCCGTTCTACATGCAATAAGAGCTTGAATGCGTATCTCTTAGATTCCCCAACAGAATCTTCGTGGTATAAGCTAGATAGATGGCGGCATTTATGAGGATCCGGAAAGTCTCACCTTGTCTGTGGTATTCCGAGTAGGATCCTGGGAATCCGGAAAGTCTAACCTTGTCTGTGGTATTCCGAGTAGGATTCCGGTAATGAATGACTGTGACGCGCTTCAAACTTGCAACCTGCTGGGCGTTAGTGACAGACGCAAAAGAATCAAGGGATTCTATTCCAGTAGGAGCGGGAACCAGCCAGTGATTAGCCGTACTGTGACAGAGTGCGTGAGCATTAGTTTTCACTGCGAGGATGGGATGTAGTCATCAGCCATGGGTGATGCCTCCAGACGATTAGCCGTGCGACTGACAACCGCATAGGATCATTTTCCCGAGAGGATGAAAGTAGCCACAGCTGATGGTGAACCCCTATACAGAGCTTGCCATGGAAAGGAGTAAGAAGGATTGAGTAGAAGCAGTAGGAGAGCAGGCGTCCTTGAGCCATGCAGCATCTCCATTCGCTTATCTGAAATTCCCACCAATGAATCTGCATAAGTCTTCTATCCTTTTATTTAATCTATTCTTTTATCTTTATTTTCGAAACCCATAAACCATTTTAATCTGCCTGACTGAGATTTACAAGGTGACCATAGCTTGCTTCATACCAACAATCTCTGTGGGATCGACCCTTACTCACGTAAGGTTTATTACTTGGACGACCCAGTACACTTGCTGGTTAGTTGAACGGAGTTGTGAATTCAACCAGTGCCATAATAAAGCTTTCATACAAAGACAAACAACTTAAAGAGAATTGATCACAATTTCATCCACCAAGTTTTTGGCGCCGTTGCCGGGGATTGTTCGAGTATGGACAACTGACGGTTCATCTTGTTGCTCAGATTAGGTACTTTTCTTTTCAAAAATCTTTTTCAAAAATTTTCTTTGATTTTTCGTTTTTACAAACTTTATTTTCGAAAAAATTAATAAAAATACAAAAAAATTAGAAAATCATAAAAATCAAAAATATTTTGTGTTTCTTGTTTGAGTCTTGTGTTAATTTTTAAGTTTGGTGTCAATTGCATGCTTTTAAAAAATTTTCTTGCATTTTTCGAAAAATCCATGCACTCGTAGTGTTCTTCATGATCTTCAAGTTGTTCTTGATAAAGTCTTCTTGTTTGATCTTGATGATTTCTTGGTTTGTGTCTTTTGTTGTTTTTCATGTGCATTTTTGCATTCATATTTTCCATGCATTAAAAATTTCTAAGTTTGGTGTCTTGCATGTTTTCTTTGCATCAAAAATTTTTTTTCAAAATTATGTTCTTGATGTTCATCATGATCTTCAAAGTGTTCTTGGTGTTCATCTTGACATTCATAGCATTCTTGCATGCATTCATTATTTTGATCTAAAAATTTCATGCATTGAATATTTTTGTTGTTTTTCTCTTTCATAATTAAAAATTCAAAAATAAAAAAAATATCTTTTCCTTATTTTCCTCCAAAATTTCGAAATTTTGGGTTGACTTGGTCAAAAAATTTTCAAAATTAGTTGTTTCTTACAAGTCAAGTCAAAATTTCAATTTTAAAAATCTTATCTTTTCTAAATCTTTTTCAAAAAAATCATATCTTTTTCATTTTTTATATAATTTTCGAAAATTTCAAAAAATTATTTTTCAAAATATTTTCAAAATCTTTTTCTTATCTTTATATCAAATTTTTGAAAATTAGCTAACAATTAATGTGATTGGTTCAAAAATTTGAAGTTTGTTACTTTCTTGTTAAGGAAGGTTCAATCTTTAAGTTCTAGAATCCTATCTTGTAGTTTCTTGTTAGTTAAGTATTTTTTAAAATTAAATCTTTTTCAAATATCTTTTTCAAATATATCTTTTTATCTTTTATCTTATCTTTTTCAAAAATTTTATCTTTTTCAAAAATTTGATTTCAAATATCTTATCTAACTTCTTATCTTCTTATCTTTTTCAAAACTTGATTTCAAATCTTTTTCAATCAACTAACTAACTTTTTGTTTGTTACTTATCTTTTTCAAAACCACCTAACTACTTTTCCCTCTTCTATTTTCGAAAATACCTCATCCCTTTTTCAAAATTTCTTTTTAATTAATTAATTGTTTTAAATTTTAATTCTAATTCATCTTTAATTTTCGAAAATCACTAACCTCTTTTCAAAAATTATTTTCGAAAATCCTCTTCTCTTCTCTTCTTCTATTTAATTATTTAATTACTAACACTTCTCTTCACCTCTCTTCATCTAAGAATCCGAACTTCTTATATCTCTTGTATTTGGATTCTTTCCCCCTTCCTTCTTCTTTCTTATACCCCTATTTTCTTCTACTAACATAAAGGAATCTCTATACTGTGACATAGAGGATTCCTCTTTCTTTTCTTGTTTTCCTCTCTTTCATATGAGCAGGAACAGGGAAAAAGGCACTCTTGTTGAAGTTGATCCAGAACCTGAAAGGACTCTGAAGAGAAAATTAAGAGAAGCTAAATTACAACAATCCAGAAACAACCTTTCAGAAATTTTCGAACAAGAGAAGGACATGGCAGCCGAAAATAATAATAATAATAATGCAAGGAGAATGCTTGGTGACTTCACAAAGCCAACGTCCAAGTTTGATGGAAGAAGCATCTCCATTCCTGCCATTGGAGCCAATAACTTTGAGCTTAAGCCTCAACTGTTTGCATTAATGCAACAAAACTGCAAGTTTTATGGACTTCCATCTGAAGATCCTTATCAGTTTTTAACTGAGTTCTTGCAGATCTGTGAGACTGTAAAGACTAATGGAGTTGATCCTGAAGTCTACAGACTCATGCTTTTCCCTTTTGCTGTAAGAGACAGAGCTAGAATATGGTTGGATTCACAACCTAAGGATAGCCTGGACTCCTGGGATAAGCTGGTCACTGCCTTCTTGGATAAATTCTTTCCTCCTCAAAAGCTGAGCAAGCTGAGAGTGGATGTTCAAACCTTCAAACAAAAAGATGGTGAATCCCTCTATGAAGCTTGGGAAAGATACAAGCAGCTGACCAAAAGATGTCCATCTGACATGTTTTCAGAATGGACCATGTTAGATATATTCTATTATGGTCTCTCTGAATTTTCGAAAATGTCACTGGACCATTCTGCAGGTGGATCTATTCACCTGAAGAAAACGCCTGAAGAGGCTCAAGAACTCATTGACATGGTTGCAAACAACCAGTTCATGTACACCTCTGAGAGGAATTCTGTGAATAATGGGATATCTCAGAAGAAAGGAGTTCTTGAAATTGATGCTCTGAATGCCATATTGGCTCAAAACAAAGTGTTGACTCAACAGGTCAACATGATCTCTCAAAATCTGAATGGATTGCAACATGCATCCAACAGTACTAGAGAGGCAGCTTCTGAAGAAGCTTATGATCCTGAGAACCCTGCCATGGCAGAGGTTAATTATCTGGGTGAACCTTATGGAAACACTTATAACCCATCATGGAGAAATCACCCAAATTTCTCCTGGAAGGATCAACAAAAGCCTCAACAAGGCTTTAACAATGGTGGACGCAATAGGCTGAATAATAGTAAGCCATATCCATCATCTTCTCAGCAACAGACAGAAAACTCTGAACAAAACAATTCTAATTTAGCCAATATAGTCTCTGATCTGTCAAAGGCCACTTTCAGTTTCATGAATGAAACAAGATCCTCCATAAGAAATTTGGAGGCACAAGTGGGCCAGCTGAGTAAGAAAGTTATTGAAACTCCTCCCAGTACTCTCCCAAGCAATACAGAAGAGAATCCAAAAGGAGAGTGCAAGGCCATTGATTTAATCAAAGTGGCCGAATGCACTAGGGAGGAGGAGGACGAAAATCCTAGTGAGGAAGACCTCCTGGGACGTCCTTCAAGCAAGAAGGAGTTTCCTAATAAGGATCCAGAGGAATCTGAGGCTCAATTAGAGACCATAGAGATTCCATTAAATCTCCTTCTGCCATTCATGAGCTCTGACGACTATTCATCCTCTGAAGAGGATGAAGATGTGACTGGAGAGCAAGTTGCTCAATACTTAGGAGCTGTCATGAAGCTGAATGCCAAGCTGTTTGGTAATGAGACTTGGGAAAGTGAACCTCCCTTGCTCATTAATGAACTAGATACTTGGATTCAGGAAACTCTACCTCAAAAGAAACAAGATCCTGGCAAATTCTTAATACCTTGTACCATTGGCACCATGAGCTTTGAAAAAGCTCTATGTGATCTGGGATCAGGGATAAATCTTATGCCACTCTCTGTAATGGAGAAGCTGGGGATCATTGAGGTACAACCTGCCTTGTTCTCATTACAATTGGCAGATAAGTCAATAAGACAAACTTATGGGACAGTAGAGGACGTGTTAGTAAAGGTTGAAGGCCTTTACATCCCTGCTGATTTCATAATCCTAGACACTAGGAAGGAAGATGATGAATCCATCATCCTAGGAAGACCTTTCCTAGCCACAGCAGAAGCTGTGATAGATGTCAACAGAGGTGAGTTAGTCCTTCAATTGAATGGGGACTACCTTGTGTTTAAGGCACATGGCCATGCCTCTGTGACAGAAGAGAGTAAGCATGAAGAGCTTCTCTCAGTTCAGAGTCAAGAAGAGCCCACACAGTCAAACTCTAAGTTTGGTGTTGTGAGGCCACAACCAAACTCTAAGTTTGGTGTTCAAATTCCATATCCAAACTCTAAGTTTGGTGTGGAGACAACACACTAAATTGATCTGATCATCTAGTGGCTCCATGAGAGCCACTGTCAAGCTATTGACATTAAAGAAGCGCTTGTTGGGAGGCAACCCAATTTTATTTATCTAATTTTATTTTATTTTGTTTCTTTGTTATTTTTGTGTTTTATTAGGTACATGATCATGAGGAGTCACGAAAAAAATCAAAAAAATTAAAAACAGAGTCAAAAACAGAAGAAAAAAATTGTTCACCCTGGAGTCAGCGCAGACTGGCGTCCAACGCCAGTAAGATGCATCTGTCTGGCGTTCAACACCAGAACAGAGCACCATTCTGGCGCTGAACGCCAGAAACAAGCAACAACCTGGCGTTTAACGCCAGGATGCGCACACAGAGGACGAACTGGCGCTGAACGCCAGAAACAAGCATGAAACTGGCGTTCAACGCCAGAAACATGCATTACATGGGCGTTTAACGCCCAGATCATGCACCAATGGGCGTTTGAACGCCAGAATGATGCATGAAGGCAATTTACACGCCTATATGGTGAAGAAATGGTATTTCTTTTCACCTCAGGATCTGTGGACCCCACAGGATCCCCACCTCAGGATCTGTGGACCCCACAGGATCCCCACCTACCTTTTCTTTTAATCCTAATCACACCCTCTTAATCCAAATCTCATTTTCAATGTCACACTTCCCAAAAACCTTCACCAATCACCTCAACTCCTCTTCCCAATTACCCCATTCACCATTCACATCAACCTCCTCTTCCCCATAAACCCCACCTACCCTCATAAAATTCAAATTCAATTTCCCACCCTTTCCCACCCAAAATGGCCGAACTCCCACCCCCTCTCCCTATAAATACCTTTCCTTTCTTCTTCATTTTCACACAACACAAACCCCTTCTTCTCCCATATAGCCGAAACCAATTCTCTCCCTCTCTACCCGATTCTCTTCTTCTTCTTCTACTTTTCTTTTCTTTCTTGCTCGAGGGCGAGCAAATTTTAAGTTTGGTGTGGTAAAAAGCCTAAGCTTTTTGTTTTTCATCACCATCAATGGCACCTAAGACCGGAGTATCCTCAAGAAAAGGGAAAGGGAAGACAAAAGCTTCCACCTCCGAGTCATGGGAGAAGGAAAGATTCATCTCCAAAAGCCATCAAGACCACTTCTATGATGTTGTGGCAAAGAAGAAGGTGATCCCCGAGGTCCCTTTCAAGCTCAAAAAGAATGAGTATCCGGAAATCCGACATGAAATCCAAAGAAGAGGTTGGGAAGTCTTAGCCAACCCCATGCAACAAGTCGGAATATTGATGGTTCAAGAGTTCTATGCCAATGCATGGATCACTAGGAACCATGATCAAAGTATGAACCCGAACCCAAAGAACTATATCACAATGGTTCGGGGGAAATACTTAGATTTTAGTCCGGAAAATGTGAGGTTGGCGTTTCATTTACCCATGATGCAAGGTGATGAACGCCCCTACACAAGAAGGGTCAACTTTAATCAAAGGTTGGACCAAGTCCTAATGGACATATGTGTGGAAGGCGCCCAATGGAGAATAGACTCCAAAGGCAAGCCAGTCCAACTAAGAAGACTGGACCTCAAGCCTGTAGCTAGAGGATGGTTGGAGTTCATCCAAAGATCCATCATCCCTACAAGCAACCGATCTGAAGTTACTGTGGATCGGGCCATCATGATTCATAGCATCATGATTGGAGAGGAAGTGGAAGTTCATGAGGTCATCTCCAATGAACTCTATAAAATAGCCGACAAGTCTTCACCTATGGCACGGCTAGCCTTCCCCCACCTTATATGCCATCTATGTTACTCGGTTGGAGTTATCATAGATGGAGATGTCTCCATTGAAGAAGACAAGCCCATCACAAAGAAGAGGATGGAGCAAACAAGAGAAGTTCCTCACAGCCCTCTAGAAGAACATGAGGAAGTTCATCATCAACAAATGCCTCAAGGAATGCACTTTCCTCCCAACAACTATTGGGAGAAACTCAATGCCTCTTTAGAAGATTTGAGCCATAATGTTGAACAATTAAGGGTGGAACATCATGAACACTCCATCATTCTCCAAGAAATAAGAGAAGATCAAAGAGCAATGAGGGAGGAGCAACAAAGGCAAGGAAGGGACATAGAAGAGCTTAAGGACATTGTTGGTCCTTCAAGAAGAAGACGCCACTAGAGGTGGATTCATTCCTTGTTCTTTATTTTTTCTGTTTTCGGTTTTTAAATATTATGTTTATCTATGTTTTGTGTCTCTACTTCATGATCATTAGTGTGTAACCATGCCTTAAAGCTATGAATAAAATCCATTAGTCTTTCACCTCTCTTAAATGAAAAATGTTTTAATTCAAAAGAACAAGAAGTACATAATTTTCGAAATTATTATTGAATTTAATTTAATTATATTGATGTGGTGACAATACTTTTTGTTTTCTGAATGAATGATTGAACAGTGCATATGTCTTTTGATATTGTTGCTTATGAGTGTTAAAATTGTTGGCTCTTGAAAGAATGATGAACAAAGAGAAATGTTATTGATGATCTGAAAAACATCATGAAATTGATTCTTGAAGCAAGAAAAAGCAGTGAAAAAAAAAGGGGGGCGAAAATTTTAGAAAGAAAAAGCAAGGATCCAAGGCTTTGAGCATTAATGGATAGGAGGGCCCAAGGAAATAAAATCCAGGCCTAAGCGGCTAAATCAAGCTGTCCCTAACCATGTGCTTGTGTCATGAAGGTCCAAGTGAAAAGCTTGAGACTGAGTGGTTAAAGTCGTGATCCAAAGCAAAAGAGTGTGCTTAAGAGCTCTGGACACCACTAACTGGGGACTCTAGCAAAGCTGAGTCACAATCTAAAAAGGTTCACCCAGTTATGTGTCTGTGGCATTTGTGTATCCGGTGGTAATACTGGAAGACAAAGTGCTTAGGGCCACAGCCAAGACTCATAAGTAGCTGTGTTCAAGAATCAACATGCTTAACTAGGAAAGTCAATAACACTATCCCAAATTCTAAGTTCCCAGAGATGCCAATCACTCTGAACTACAAAGGAAAAAGTGAGATGCCAAAACTGTTCAGAAGCAGAAAGCTACAAGTCCCGCTCATGTAATTAAATTAATATTCATTGATATTTTGGACTTTATAGTATATTCTCTTCTTTTTATCCTATTTGATTTTTAGTTGCTTGGGAACAAGCAACAATTTAAGTTTGGTGTTGTGATGAGCGGATAATTTATACGCTTTTTGGCATTGTTTTTATATAGTTTTTACTAAGTTTAAGCTACTTTTAGGGATGTTTTCACTAGTTTTTATGATAAATTCACATTTCTAGACTTTACTATGAGTTTGTGTGTTTTTCTGTGATTTCAGGTAAATTCTGGCTGAAATTGAGGGATTTGAGCAAAACTCTGAAGAAGGCTGACAAAAGGACTGCTGATGCTGTTGGAATCTGACCTCCCTGCACTCGAAATGAATTTTCTGGAGCTACAGAACTCCAATTGGCGCGCTCTCAACGGCGTTGGAAAGTAAACATCCAGGGCTTTCCAGCAATATATAATAGTCCATACTTTATTCGAAGAATGACGACGTAACTTGGCGTTGAACGCCAAGTACACGCTGCTGTCTGGAGTTAAACGCCAGAAAAACGTCATGATCCGGAGTTGAACGCCCAAAACACGTCATAACTCGGAGTTCAACTCCAAGAGGAGCCTCAGCTCGTGGATTAATCAAGCTCAGCCCAAGCATACACCAAGTGGGCCCCGGAAGTGAATTTATGCATCAATTACTTACTCATGTAAACCCTAGTAGCTAGTCTAGTATATATAGGACATTTATCTATTGTATTAGACATCTTTTGACCATCTTTTGACCACTTTAAGTCTTTTTCATTCGGTAACTTGATCAAGGAGAGGGCTGGCCATTCGGCCATGCCTGAACCTCTTTTGCTTATGTATTTTTCAACAGTGGAGTTTCTGCACACCATAGATTAAGGGTGTGGAGCTCTGCTGTACCTCAAGTATTAATGAAATTCTATTTTCTTTTATTCAAATCTCTCTTATTCTTATTCCAAGATATCCATTCGTACCCAAGAACATGATGAATGTGATGATAAGTAACCCTCATTATCATTCTCACTTATGAACGCGCGTGATTGACAACCACTTCCGTTCTACATGCAACAAGAGCTTGAATGCGTATCTCTTAGATTCCCCAACAGAATCTTCGTGGTATAAGCTAGATAGATGGCGGCATTTATGAGGATCCGGAAAGTCTCACCTTGTCTGTGGTATTCCGAGTAGGATCCTGGGAATCCGGAAAGTCTAACCTTGTCTGTGGTATTCCGAGTAGGATTCCGGTAATGAATGACTGTGACGCGCTTCAAACTTGCAACCTGCTGGGCGTTAGTGACAGACGCAAAAGAATCAAGGGATTCTATTCCAGTAGGAGCGGGAACCAACCAGTGATTAGCCGTACTGTGACAGAGTGCGTGAGCATTAGTTTTCACTGCGAGGATGGGATGTAGTCATCAGCCATGGGTGATGCCTCCAGACGATTAGCCGTGCGACTGACAACCGCATAGGATCATTTTCCCGAGAGGATGAAAGTAGCCACAGCTGATGGTGAACCCCTATACAGAGCTTGCCATGGAAAGGAGTAAGAAGGATTGAGTAGAAGCAGTAGGAGAGCAGGCGTCCTTGAGCCATGCAGCATCTCCATTCGCTTATCTGAAATTCCCACCAATGAATCTGCATAAGTCTTCTATCCTTTTATTTAATCTATTCTTTTATCTTTATTTTCGAAACCCATAAACCATTTTAATCTGCCTGACTGAGATTTACAAGGTGACCATAGCTTGCTTCATACCAACAATCTCTGTGGGATCGACCCTTACTCACGTAAGGTTTATTACTTGGACGACCCAGTACACTTGCTGGTTAGTTGAACGGAGTTGTGAATTCAACCAGTGCCATAATAAAGCTTTCATACAAAGACAAACAACTTAAAGAGAATTGATCACAATTTCGTCCACCAAAAGCTACTTAAAAGGGTAACGACATAAATGCAAGCAAAAATCACATGTTCTTTGAGAAAAAATGAGACAAAAATGAAACAGAGGTTTCTAACGGATATTTAATGCACTCTATCCTATATATATGATCCTAAACTCTAGAAAAAAAATGAAGATAGAACGCAAAACGAAGTGGTGAAAAATTTTCTTCTAACTTTTTTCTTACTTTTCATTATCTTTTAGAAGTCTTCTTTCTTAAAAAGGATCCCAATGTTTTAATGTAGACAATTTATCATTTTATATTTTAGTTTATATTACAGTATTGTAAACCTAAGAATAGTTTTTGTACATTAGGTAACATCTTTGAACTAAATCAGAAATAGAATAAGTTACAAACCGAGTTGTTAAGTTTTAGAACTTCTCAACACTCTTGTGTTAAAATTTTGGAGCCTTTGAACTACACAGATCATTTTAGCAAATTGATTCAATAGTGATCTCTAGTACTGAGAAGGTGACACGAGCCAAAAGTTGGTTCAGAATTTTTTAAAAAGAAAAATCATGTTGCAAGTATAGTTCCAAAACAATGAATGACCCAAATCAGAGTTTAATTTTGTTTGTCACGAATGCAAACCAATAAAAACCGAGAGTATTAGATCTCAAGTCACATCTTAAAAGGAATTGCAGTGAGGTGTGTGTATTATCGGTTATGATATCAAGGGGGTTGAAGATAAATAGACAAGAAATTAAATTACAAGAAAGTAAAGCTAACAACTAAAGGAATATAAATGCTAAAAGACACTCTTGGCAAGGATTGAGAATCAAAGCTTTCTAACCATGTAATCAAGTCATTGACCACAAACATGGTGATTACCTAGACTTAATCCTACTTCGCCATCTCCAACATCAGGAGAAAGTCAAATAGGCATAGTTAGTCTTAATCCATAGGTCTTACTCGTCAATGAAAATAAGAACAACTAATAATCCTAAATTACCAATCAATATTGGACATCAACGAATCTCGTATCACTAACCGTGACATGACAATTATAAGAGCGAATCCAATTAGTCAACCTCAAATGGCGAGATAAGTCAACCAAGCTTAATCAATCTCAATCCATAGGTGTTACTCGTTAATGGAAACGAGATTAATTAAAATCTCTAAATTATCAATCAATTCAGACATAGTGTGATAAGAGATTAAAACGAAGGATAAAGGGATAAGAAAAAGATGGAGAAAAGACGTAACAGAAAAGACACAGTAGAAACATAAAAGGATAGATAAGGGTTTTCCTACTAGACCTCTAAGAAACTTGTTCTAAGCAACCTAGGTCACTGTTCCGAGGGTTACCTGAAACTGTAGGTCGATCTCGGACGAGATCTTCTGTACTGGTCGGAGATGTTGTGTCCGACTTATGGGACTTGGTGATGGTGCTGATCCTTCGTCATCGGAGGGTGGTGGTACTTGCAAGGGACTCCGATGCTTAAGTTAGCAAGGGTATTAAGCAGGTTTTTTGAAAAATCAGAGTATGAGTTATACCTGGGTGTTCCAGTGTATTTATAATGGCATAGAGTGACCTTCTTAGATAAGATAAGTTAGTTATCTTATCTTATCTTTATCTTATCTTTAAGTGAGGTCATCTTATCTTTAAGGGAACCGCCCTTCTCTCTGTAGGCTTGGGCTGCCTTAGGATTTGGGGCGTGGTCCTCCATTTGGGCCCTTTTTGGGCTTTCCTGTGATCAGGCCGAGTGACGTTAGGATTTTTGCTAGTAAAGAATTTTATAAAAATAGTCGCGTTGTAGATATAGTTTCTAAACCAACAAAAATTCTTTCGTGCAAACGTTTTGGTTGTCACAAGTAACAAACCCCTTTTTAAAATTGATAACCGAGTATTAAACCTCGGGTCGTCTTTTCAACGAATTGCAGGGAGGTATGTTCTTATTATTGGCTATGAAAAAGGTAAAATTGGGGTTTTGAGAATGAGGAATAAATATGACAATTAATTTAAATGACAATTAAAATAAATAAATACTGTAAAGCAAACTTTTGGTAAGGTATGAGAGATTGGAAGTCCAGACTTTGTTATTCTTAGCAATAATAATGAAAGTTGAATCTTAATTCCACTTAGTCAACCTTTGCTAAAGCAAAGGAAAGTCAAGGGACTAATTAGTTGACCTTCGAATCCTATTTATTTCCTAAGAAAAGGTTGGGATTATTGAAGTTCAGTTCAATTAGCAAAGATAACAGTTATCAATTATGTTGAGCTAGGATAACTCCTGAGTTACTGATTTCTCAACCAAGACCAAAAGGAAAAGAAATTAAATCTACTGGAATAGCAATATCTTCAGATTGGGGATAATAAAAAGGAACAATCTTAAACTGAAATACCTCAAATATCATTAAATAAGAAAATCATAATATGAACGTAGCATAAGTCAAATAGGCAACATAACTAATACAAATAAGCATTAATGGTATCTGAAAGTAAGAGATAATTATAGAGTAAAAGAACATTGAACCTGGGATCGAGAGTCACTCCTAAAACTAAGAGAAGTCCTAAATCCTAATTTCTAAAAACCCTACCTAAATCCTAAGAGAGAGGAGAGAACCTCTCTCTCTAAAAACTACATCTAAAATATGAAAAGCGAATTATGAAAGCATCATTATGAGTGGATGCATTCCCCCACTTTATAGCCTCTAATCTGTGTGTTCTGGGCCGAAACATGGGTCAAAGTCAGCCCAGAAGTCACTTCCAGCGCTTTCTGGTCCGTACAGGTCGCGGCCAAGTGACGCGGAGGCGTCGACCACGCGGCCGCGCGGATTGAAGTTCGCAGATGCGACACATCCACGTGAATCACGCGTTCGCATCACTTAGCGTCAGAGCAACTATGACATATTTTATATCAAATCGAAGCCCCAGACGTTAGCTTTCCAACGCAACTGGAACCGCGTCGTTTGGATTTATGTAGCTAAAGTTATAGCCGTTTGAGTGCGAAGAGGTCAGGTTGGACAGCTTAACAACTTCTTCAACTTCTTGTATTCCTTCCACTTTTGCATGCTTCCTTTCCATCCTCCAAACCATTCCTGCCCTATAATATCTGAAAACACTTAACACACATATCAATGCATCTAATGGTAATAGAGAGGATTAATAATAAGCAAATATAAGTTCAAAGAAACATGTTTTCAATCATAGCACAAAATTTGGAAGGAAAATGTAAAACATACGAATTGTATGAATAAGTGAGTAAAGAGTTGATAAAAACCACTCAATTGAGCATAAGATAAACCATAAAATAGTGATTTATCAACCTTCCCACACTTAAACAATAGCATGTCCTCATGCTAAGCTCAAGAGAAACTATAAAGAGATGAAGAGGAATGATAGAATGTATGAGATGCAACCTATGAAATGCAACTAAATGCAAAATGTTTCTACCTACTTGGTTAAAAATAAATAAGTTCTCCAAGACAAATATGAATCAAATTCCACTAATTCAAATCACAGAATAAAAATCAAGTAAACTTGTAAGAAGATAGCTAATGAAAGCAGGAAACATAGAATCAAGCATTGAACCCTCACTGGAAGTGTATATCACTCTAATCTCTCAAGTGTATATGGTTATTCACTCAACTCTTCTCTAGTCATGCTTTCTAAACCTTGTTCTTCGTCTAACCAATCAACAAATATTTAATGTATCAATGCAAACATCATGAGGTCTTTTCAAGGTTGTAATGGGGCTGAGGTAAAGGTAAGGATATATGTATGGCCAAGTGAGCTTTATAAATTGAATCTTTAATTATCCTAAGCTTTCACCTAACATACATATACTCTATATAACTCTAGTTCATGCCTAGCTACCCAAAATTCCCACTTTTACATCACATACTCATGTATCAACTTTTTTCTTTTTAATTTATCACATGTGCATTGATTTTTCATTGACTTAACATTGGGGTAATTTTGTCCCCTTATTTATTTATTTATATTATATATATATATATTTCTTTTTTTTCTTTTTCTTCTTTTTTTTGAATCATAAAAGCAAACATAACTTATCAATGCACATGGATTCTCCATTATTTTTCTATTTTGGTTTTTTTCATGAGTAGGTTCCCAAATTCCCAATATTCAAATAGATTAAAGACATGATACATTCCCTTATTAACTCATGTTCCCACAGTTTTTCCCACACTTAGTTGATGCACAATCTCTATCTTAAGCTAACCAAAGATTCAATTGGGATATTACTTTTGTTTTTCTGCTTAAGGCTAATGATGTGGTAAAATACAGAATAAATAGGGGTTAAAAGACTCAAAGTGGCTGACAAGGGTGATTTAAAGGGTAGGCTTATTTGGGATAAGTGAGCTAAAATCAAACAATGGCCTCAATCATATGCAAGCATGTAAATACACTAAATAATGGACATATATATTGGAACAAAATATAGATTACAATCATAGAGGAGGAAACACACAAGAATAAAATATTTATGGTTAAATAATGTAACCATGTAAATAAGCTCAAAATCTCACAGGTTGTGTGTTCTTTGCCTCAAAAACCATGTTCCAAATATAACTTCAAAAAAGTTTAACAAAAATTTTTCAATTTAAATTAGTGAAATACCATAAAAATTTCTTGAAAAAGAAAATATTTCTTCAACCAAGTGGTAAAATATGCACAAAATCAAATAAATATGAAAATGCAACCACTAGCTACAAAGAAAATTTAAACATTGGTGTTGAGACAAGAAAGTACTAACCCATGGAGATCGGTATCGACCTCCCCACACTTAAAGATTGCACCGTCCTCGGTGCATGCTAAGATGTACAAGTGGATGGGCTGCTCCAACTGATGCCTTTTTCCAAAGATTGTGTAGGTGGACCTGTTTGTCTTCCCATGAAAAAGCTTTTCCTCTCCCTTCGTGGTGGCCATCCTGAAAGAAGAGGGAAAAGAAGAAAAATAACCCAAAAATAAAGATAGAAAATAAATAAAATATGGGTATTAATGCCAGATAATAAGGGTTTCAATTACATGGTAGCTACAACATGCAAGTGAGAAAACAGTAGAAGTACATGGCAAAGCAAGAGTGCAAAAATTTGCAACAATAGGAAAGATAGTGCAAGATAATATAAATTCATGTCAATGCAAAATTAATACAAATATCATAAAAGAATAGCATTGAATTAAATAATATTACCCAACAGTGTAAAACAAGTCACTGGGTACCAAAATAATACCAGAAACGACACAACAGTTGAATATGAACAAGTAACACCAATGGAAAAATTAATAAATTTAGAGAAGAAAATAAAAAGATGCACAAAATTAAAATGCAATGGAAGAAATTATGCAAATAAATTAAATAAAATAGAATTGAGGTGAAAAAGATGAGAAGAAGAAAGTAAGAAAGGAAGGAGAAAGAAATAAGAAAAGATAAGAAAAATAAGGATTTGGAGAAGAAAAGATAAGATAATTGGCACTGATCTAGATAGGTTGTGCGACGCTGGCGACGCGGTCGCGTGGGTGATGCGGCCGCGTGGGGCGTAATATGTTCAGGCGACGCGGACGCATGGGGTACGCGAATGCGTGGCCTGATTTGTGCGATTGGCGCGAGTGCAGCCTTGCGTTCGCGCAACTCTCTGTTCGAAACTCTTTTTGCCAATTTTTAGGGTGACGCGGTCGCGTGGTTGACGCGATCGCGTGGGTGGCCAAGATTGGAGGATGATGCAGACGCGTGGGGCACGCGTTCGCATGGTAAGGCTTGTGCGTCTAGCGCCAGTCCAGCCTTACTCCAGCACAACTTTCGGCCATGTACCCATTTTACGTCGATTACCAGGTCACGCGGCCGCGTGGGTGACGCGGACGCGTGGGAGGCGTGGTTCTCATGTGACGCGGACGCGTCAGCTACGCGGTCGCGTGGGTCAAATTGTGCCAAAAGCACGCCTCCAGCCATGCTTTCGCGTGACTCTCTGTTCGATTTCTCTTCTTCACAACGCACATGTGACGCGGACGCGTCAGCGATGCTGTCGCGTCGCGTGCGTATTTTTTTTTAATAATGCAGTATGCAGAATGCAATGCTAATATGAATGTTATGCAAAATTCCAGGTTCAATACAATAAAATAAAATAAAACCCGAAAACAAAGAAAACTAAATAAAAAATGAAAAAGGAACGATCATACCATGGTGGGTTGTCTCCCACCTAGCACTTTTAGTTAAAGTCCTTAAGTTGGACATTTGAGGAGCTTCCTGTTATGGTGGCTTATGCTTGTACTGATCCAGGAATCTCCACCAGTGTTTGGAATGCCAGCATCCTCCGGGGTCCCAAACTAGGCATGTAAAGCTTCTGAGCAGCTTCAAACAAATTTTCAGACTCCCGGGATAACGAATGTCAGGATAGGATCCATGATCCCAAGCTTTGCTTTTAAATCCGCCTCCGTCTTGATCTACATGATTCCATCCGGGCGGTTTAAAAAGTAGATTCTCACCATGGTGACCAGACGTTCTCCGTGATCCATTCAATTGAGCATGATACCAATCCGTGCACTTCGAGTTGAAGCGTGGAACCTTATTGAACCTTGTGCACCAGCTCTGAGTACGAGCCATTTCCCTTTTTCTCTTAAAGCCGCAATGAGCTCTAAGCTGGCCATCTGTTTCAAGTAAACCATATTCAAGTGGAAAAGTAAAGATAAAAGGCAAAGATGTTACCCAATTGTAATTTGTGTTGGGCGGTAATGGCCTTGGAATAGGTGTTTCCAGTGGTTCTGTAAGTTCTACTCCCTTATAATCTTCTGTGAATTCTTCCACTTCAACCATATCTTGATCAGAGTCTTCAATTTCTCCCTCATCATCGCTCGAGTCATATATTGGAGGTTGAGAAAAATCTACCTCAGCATCATCTTCATGTTCACTCAGGGAATATTCTTCTGTCTTAGAGAAATCACTTCCGGATGCAAGGTCGTCACTAAGAGAACAGGACTCGTGATCATCATCATCAAGGAAGCCTGTGTCCTGGGTTATTCGGTTCAGTTCTTCATAAGATATTTGCAGTGGAGGCGGTGCAAAATTCTCCTCAGTGTCAATTGTAATATACTTGACAGAGTTCTCCACAACTCTGGATTCAAGTGGCGGTTCAGCATCTCCTGAATCTTCAACCAACTCTTCTTCTTCTGCAATGACAGCTTCCTCTACTTGTTCTAGTACGAAGTTATGCTCTATGCTGTTCACTGGAGCTTCTAGCGTCTTCTTTGTACTGTGTTCTTCATTGGATTCTCCACATAAAGCCATGGGGGTCTGTTGAGGGGGCTGAACGTCTGGAAGATAATTGCTTTAACTCCTCCACTATTGCTTGCTCCAGTTGATGAAGGGTTGCAGTAAATTGTTTCATTGATTCTTCAAGGCGAACCTGTGATTCTGGATTTGATGAATATGGGTATGGTGTATGGGGGAGTGGTGGTTCTTGGGAGTAATTGGATTGGTGTTGGGGCGGATAAGGATCGTATGGTGGCGAATGGTGAAAAGAAGCTTGTGAGTGTGGTGGTTCGAGGTTATGTTGAGAGGATGGTCTATAGGCACGAGGTGGGGCTTGTTGGTAGTTACAAGGTTTTCCACCATATCTTTTAGCTGGGTTTGCATTGTTGAATGGTCGTTGTCCATGATATCTTGGAGGGTGTTGTTGCCTAAAGGGTTGATTAGATCCTGTTGACTCCATCCATCCTTGATTGGTCTGACCTTGATGCATATTCCTGCTGTGGTATCTATTTCCTTCAACAAAGTTAGAACTAAACTCAAAGCGAGAGGGGTGAAAATTCATAGTAGTTATCAGAAATAAATGGGAAGAGAGAAAACAAATAAACAAGTAAAAGAAAAAAATATATATATATTTTAAATAAATATTTACAATAACCAATAATAAGGCACACGTTTGCAATTCCCCGGCAACGACGCCATTTTGACGTTAGGATTTTTGCGAGTAAAGAATTTTATAAAAATAGTCGCGTTGTAGATATAGTTTCTAAACCAACAAAAATTCTTTCGTGCAAATGTTTTGGTTGTCACAAGTAACAAACCCCTTTTTAAAATTAATAACCGAGTATTAAACCTCGGGTCATCTTCTCAAGGAATTGCAGGGAGGTATGTTCTTATTATTGGCTATGAAAAAGGTAAAATTGGGGTTTTGGGAATGAGGAATAAATATGGCAATTAATTTAAATGACACTTAAAATAAATAAATACTGTAAAGCAAACTTTTGGTAAGGTATGAGAGATTGGAAGTCCAGACTTTATTATTCTTAGCAATAATAATGAAAGTTGAATCTTAATTCCACTTAGTCAACCTTTGCTAAAGCAAAGGAAAGTCAAGGGACTAATTAGTTGACCTTCGAATCCTATTTATTTCCTAAGAAAAGGTTGGGATTATTGAAGTTCAGTTCAATTAGCAAAGATAACAGTTATCAATTATGTTGAGCTAGGATAACTCCCGAGTTACTGATTTCTCAACCAAGACCAAAAGGAAAAGAAATTAAATCTACTGGAATAGCAATATCTTCAGATTGGGGATAATAAAAAGGAACAATCTTAAACTGAAATACCTCAAATATCATTAAATAAGAAAATCATAACATGAATGTAGCATAAGTCAAATAGGCAGCATAACTAATACAAGTAAGCATTAATGGTATCTGAAAATAAGAGATATTTATAGAGTAAAAGAACATTGAAACTGGGATCGAGAGTCACTCCTAAAACTAAGAGAAGTCCTAAATCCTAATTTCTAAAAACCCTACCTAAATCCTAAGAGAGTGGAAAAACTACATCTAAAATATGAAAAGTGAATTATGAACGCATCATTATGAATGGATGTATTTCCCTACTTTATAGCCTCTAATCTGTGTGTTCTGAGCCAAAAACTAGGTCAGAGACAGCCCATAAGTCACTTCCAGCACTTTCTGGTCCGTACAGGTCGCGGCCAAGTGACGCGGAGGCGTCGCCCACGCGGCCGCGCGGATTGAAGTTCGCAGATGCGACGTGTCCGCGTGAATCACGCGTTCGCATCACCTAGCATCAGGGCAACTATGGCATATTATATATAAAATCGAAGCCCTGGACGTTAGCTTTCCAACGTAACTGGAACCGCGTAGTTTGGTCCTCTGTAGCTAAAGTTATAGCCGTTTGAGTGCGAAGAGGTCAGGCTGTACAGCTTAACAACTTCTTCAACTTCTTGTATTCCTTCCACTTTTGCATGCTTCCTTTCCATCCTCCAAGCCATTCCTACCCTATAATATCTGAAAACACTTAACACACATATCAAGGCATCTAATGGTAATAGAGAGGATTAATAATAAGCAAATATAAGATCAAAGAAACATGTTTTCAATCATAGCACAAAATCAGGAAGGAAAATGTAAAACATGCGAATTGTATGAATAAGTGAGTAAAGAGTTGATAAAAACCACTCAATTGAGCATAAGATAAACCATAAATTAGTGGTTTATCACCGAGCTCTTTGAGAAGAGGTCAGATTTGTGCTGACCTGAAGAGGTCGGTTGGCTTGTCAGTAGAGCATCCCGGGTCGGACAGCTCGACTCAGGGTATGAACAGTGCCCCTGATCGAGCTCAGTCTTCTGTTTTGAGGTCGAGTCTTCAGTTTTAGGACTTCGATCCTTTTATGATGGAGCCGATCTCGAGAATTTTGTCGATTTCTTCTTTGTAGGGTTCTCCTTTTTAAATATGGAACGTTTTTCTTTTGCTTTTTCTTTAAAGCGCGCATTCTTGTATTTAGCGCTTGTAGCCTTGGGAATGCGCAAGGGTTTAATACCCTTATTAATCGGTTTTTAATTGCCCCATTTCTCTTAGCCTCTCTGTTTTTGAATTTCACGCTTAAAAAATGGTTTCTCTTATCCGTAACTTTCCTTTTCTTTCTCTCTTTCTGTTTTCTGAAGTTTGCAGTTTCCCCATTTCCTCCTGTGATGTTGCTTGGCGATTATCAGTGCTTTCCTTATTGTGAAAGGGCGACTCCTGGTTCCATCTTCTACCTTTAACTTCGTCGAAGTTTTCTGCTTTTTCTAGGTTGGTTCTTCTTTCCGCTTTTTTACTTCCTTCGTTGCTTTGATCCGATTTTTGGTAAAGTTTGAGTTTGCTGTGATGCATGTTGTCACTGAGGCCTTTGCTTTCCTGGAAAGATTGTTCCTTTGATGTCTTTTCGCCATGTTGGTAACTGTGATGACTTTGGGTATGAATAATAACTTTGCTGACGAACCTTTGTAGAAAGTAACGATTTTTTGATGGCTCATTTTGATTTTGTGTCATTTGCCTGTTTGGGGGGGGGTTTATTTCTCTGAAAAAGGTGGCGCCTTTGATGACTTCTTCTCGATACGTTTTGTTGTTTGGTAGTTTCGTTTGCTGATAAGCTGAGACTGTGAATTTGGAAGGTAGTTATTTTGATGACTTTATTTGATTTGTAGCTTTTTGGGGTAATAAGTTTCTTTTCTTCTTGGGATGTCGCTTTTTGAGAGAGGGCTATTCTTTGTCTTTGCTGAGAGTTTTTTGTTGGGATGTTGGTCTTGTGGGTTTTCCTGAGTCCTTGTTCTGTTAACTGCCTCCAAAGGATGCCCCTGGATCTTTTGGTGTGGGTCCTAGGGTTTCCTTTTGTTGCCTGTACTGCGTTGGATTGTGTCGCCCGAGTTGTTTTGATTTCGTCCGAGATGTTTTTAGTAATCCTATCTTCTTTTCTTGTTTGTAGGACTTGTTGGCCATGTCTTCTCGCAAAAATATTGTCGAGGCGTCTTCTAAGGTTCCTGAGGGGATGTCCGATCGGCTGGACTCCCCTGTGTTACTGTGTGTTTTTTTAGCCAATTCTGAATTTTGTGTAGCGCTTAGAAGACATCACCGTATTTGTAGCAGTGAGGATCAGGAGAACAATTATGAGTTAGTGGCACCTGATTCTGATGATCGAGTTTGCTTCCCTGTCATGACTCAGGGGGCGTCCTTTTTTCTATGCCTATGACTTCTTTTTCAGCCAAATGAACATCACATTTCCTTTTACTTCTTTTGAAACTGACCTGTTATGGTCCTGTAATGTAGCCCCCTCTCAGCTTCATCCGAATTCTTGGGGCTTCATCAAGATTTTTCAGCTGGTTTGTCAAGAATTTGCTGTTACACCTTCTCAAACTCTTTTTTGTATCTTTTCGTGTTGACCAAGCCTGGGACTACCAAGAGGAAGGCTTCTTGGATTTCATTTAGGTCTGCCCAGGGGCATAATATTTTTTCTATGTGTGACGAGTCTTTCTGGGATTTTAAGAATTACTTCTTTAAGGTCTGGGCTGTTGAAGGAGCCCAGCCTTTCTTTTTGGACGAAAATAACGAACCCCGCTTTCCTTTAGAGTGGCAGAGGAATGTAGTGGTATCCCGGTATACTTGGGAAATGTTGGACGAGGTCGAGCAGGCCTTTGTGAATGTCTTGGAGGATATTTGGGGAGAACCTCCTCATCTGGATACTAAAAAATCTTTGGGGGACCCATCCCTTGTTCGAACTGCTTTGGGTATTACTTGATATATTTTGTTTCTTGTTTTTACTTTGCTTTCTCCTTCTTTCCTGGTTTGTAAAACTGTTGGTTTTTATTTTTCAGAGATGGCCAAGAATAATGATGCGATGAAGGGTTTCAAAAAGGCGAGAAAGGCTACTGCAGCTCAGAACATTTTGACCCGGGCGGATGGGGAAGGGTCCTCTCAGGTCTCATTGAAGCTGTCTGTGCCGAGATCTCCTGGCCCGAGGAGAATGATCCCTACTCCTCAAGTTCGTTTAGTGGATCCTCCACAGTCTTCTACTGCTACTGTGGCTTCTTCTACGGCCGTTCCTCCTTCCAAAAGACCTCAGACCGTTGAACCCTTCAATCTGGATGCGCCTGATTTTGACCCTATTGGATTTGTCGACCAGTAGATCGGTCCTTATGGTGCCCTCTCTATGGATGATGTTTCTCTCCATCATCACATATATTTTATAACTCAGAGTAGCATCAAGATGGCACATATGGGAGCTGCCCTGTACCGAACTGCCCAAAATCTTCCCCTTCATGCTACCAAGGCCTTTATGGAGGAGGCTAAGCGGGAGTTTGACAGAATAAAGGGTTTGAAGGAGGAGCTCCAAGTGAAAGTGACCAAGCTAGAGAAGGAGTTGGAGAGTGAAAAGGCTAGTTCCGTTGCCTTGGCAGCTTCTGTGCAGTTGGCTGAAGACACGGCGTTGAGGCACAAGGATAGCTATGTCACGACCTACAGGGAAGTAATGCGTCTCAGGGGGGAGTTGGAGTCGGCCCGGGCTGATTATGCTGATCTCCAGGGTCACCTTATGGACAGCGTAACTGTTGCTTATGAGAACCTGAAGGAGCAGGTTCGGGTTCTTACCCCCAAGGTCGACCTTACTCTCTTCAGCCTGGACAATGTTGTGAAGGATGGCAAGATTTTCCCTGACGAAGATGATGATGTTGAACCTCCCTCTGTGCCTACTACCAAAGCCCCTCTGGTGCCTACTACCAAAGCCCCTCTGGTGCCGACTTCTTCAATTCCTGAAGTCGGTCATTCCGAGTTGGAACCTGATTGTCAAATCTTAAACCGGAATGATGGGACAGTGGACGCTGTGCCTCTTCAAACTCGCCCTCCCTCACCTCCTGTTGATGCTGCCGAGAAGCCTTTGGATCCTTAATGAATTTTCTGGATGTTTGTGTGGACAGCCCAGCTTGTGGGCTTTTTTGAACTTTTTATATTTTGTAAATGGTGGTACTGACTTTTTCTACATTCCTAGTTGCTTGTTTAGCAACTTTTATCTTGAAAAACAAAGTAATTTCCAAGCTCTTGGGGCTAGTTTTGATAGCCCTTTGAGTTTGTTATTATTATAACTTGTGTTTTTCGTAACATATCTGTATGCACTCATTTTGGTACCTTTCTAGGTTTTGGGAGTGTTGGAACTTTTGTTGTCTGACCTCTTTGGATTGGCTTGATTCCCTCGAGCCTTTAATTGACGTTATTTTCAGTAATTTGTATTGTTTGGACCTTGTTCAGGTCTCTTAAGGTTTTTGAGAGGTCGATTCTGTCATGTTGGTTTTGTCTAGGTTGTTGTTAGTAATCCTCTTTTTTGGACCTTTGTTTAGGTCTCTTTCGGGGATTACTTTTGTAACCTTGTGTTTTGGGCTGATTTCATCATGTCGGGCTCTTCTAAGTTATTTTTGTTATCTTCTTTCTTGGACCTTATTCTGGTCTCTTTCAGGGATTACTTTTATAACTTTTGTGTTTTAGGCCGATGGTGGACGAAATTGTGATAAAAGAGTTCCAGGCACTGTTAGAGAAGCTCACAACTCCGTTCAACTTAACCAGCAAGTGTACTAGGTCTTCCAAGTAATACCTTACGTGAGTAAGGGTCGATCCCACAGAGATTGTTGGTATGAAGCAAGCTATGGTCACCTTGTAAATCTCAGTTAAGTAGATTAAATGGTTATGGGTTTTGAAAATTAATAATAAATAGAAAATAAAAAGGGATAGAAATACTTATGTAAATCAATAGTGGGAATTTCAGATAGGCGTGTGGAGATGCTAGAATCCTTTCTTATCTCTACTTTCTTATTACATTCATCCAATCCTTCTTACTCATTTCCATGGCAAGCTGTATGTAGGGCATCACCATCATCAATGGCTACTTTTAATCCTCTCGGGAAAATGGTCCTATGCGCTGTCACTGCACGGCTAATCGTCTGGAGGCATCACCCTTGTTGATAGCTACATCTCATCCTCTCAGTGAAAATGGTCCAAATGCTCTGTCACAGCACGGCTAATCATCTGTCGGTTCTCAATCAGGTTGGAGTAGAATCCATTGATTCTTTTGCGTTTGTCATCCCGGGATCCTACTCGGAATACCACAGACAAGGTTAGACTTTCCGGATCCCCATGAATGCCGCCATCTATCTAGCTTATACCACGAAGATTTTGTTGGGGAATCTAAGAGATATGCGCCCGGCCTAAAGTAGAACGGAAGTGGTTGTCAATCACGCGCGTTCATAGGTGAGAATGATGATGAGTGTCACAGATCATCACATTCATCAAAGTGTTGTGCAACGTATATCTTGGAATAAGAATAAAAGAGAATTGAATAGAAAGTAATAGTAATTGTATTGAAACTTGAGGTACAGCAGAGCTCCACACCCTTAATCTATGGTGTGCAGAAACGCCACTGTTGAAAATACATAAGTGAAAGGTTCAGGCATGGCCGAATGGCCAGCCCCCTGAATGATCAAAAGGCCGAATGATCAAAGACTAAAACAGTCAAAGATTAAACTGTCAAAAGATGACTAATACACTATAAAAAGTCTTATTTATACTAAACTAGCTACAAGGGTTTACATGAGTAAGTAATTGATGCATAAATCCACTTCCGGGGCCCACTTGGTGTATGTTTGGACTGAGCTTGATATATCCACGAGCTGAGGCTTCTCTTGGAGTTGAACTCCAAGTTATAACGTGTTTTGGGCATTCAACTCCGGATCATGACGTGTTTCTGGCGTTTAACTCCAGACAGCAGCATGTACTTGGCGTTCAACGCCAAGTTACGTCGTCAATTTCCGAATAAAGTATGAACTATTATATATTGCTGGAAAGCTCTAGATGTCTAATTTCCAACGCCGTTGAGAGTGCGCCAATTGGAGTTCTGTAGCTCCAGAAAATTCATTTTTAGTGCAGGGAGGTCAGATTCCAACAGCATCAGCAGTCCTTTTGTCAGCCTTTTTCAGAGTTTTGCTCAAGTCCCTCAATTTCGGCCAGAAATTACCTAAAATCACAGAAAAACACACAAACTCATAGTAAAGTCCAGAAATGTAAATTTAACATAAAAACTAATGAAAACATCCCTAAAAGTAGCTTGAACTTACTAAAAACTACCTAAAAACAATGCCAAAAAGCGTATAAATTATCCGCTCATCACAACACCAAACTTAAATTATTGCTGATGAGGATATTTTGGTGTGAAAATAAATTTCTCCCAAAACACACAAATCTAACCGGCAAGTGCACCGGGTCGCATCAAGTAATAAAAACTCACGGGAGTGAGGTCGATCCCACAGGGATTGAAGGATTGAACAATTTTAGTTTAGTGGTTGATTTAGTCAAGCGAATCAAGATTTGGTTGATTGATTGGTGATTTGCAGAATTTAAATTGCATTGAAAGTAAGGAGAACAAGAAATGAATTGCTGAATCTTAAAGAACAAGAAATTAAATGGCAGAAACTTAAAGAGCAAGAAATGTAAATTGCAAGAATCTTAAATGACAAGAAATGTAAATGGCTTGAAATGTAAAGGGGATTGGGACTTGGATTTGCAGGAATTAAACAAAGAGAAATTAATTCGCATCAAACAGAAGAGTAAATGGGAATTGGGGTTGAATCGGATTCAAACAGACAAGTACAATGAACAAATAAAGCAAGAAACAGAGAATTGAAATGGTAAAATGAGATCTCAGGACCCAGAGACTAGAAAACCAAGTCTAGATCTCAATGCCTTCCTAGATCCAACAAGAACAATAGCAAGGGAATTGTAAATTGCAAAAAGAGTAGATGAGAAGCAAGTAACCGAAATTGAAATTCAATAGCAGTGAAAAATAAACAAGATCCAAGGTGAGATTGAAACAGAATTTCTTCAATTCTTCAACCCAAGATCCAAGACAAGTGTAATTGAAATTGAAAGCAATTAAACTAAGAAATTCAAGATCACTCAAGCTCCCAAACTGAAAAGAAAGCTTTCTAAAAACTAAAAAGGAAAGCTCCCCGAATAACTTGAATTCTAGCCTATTTATACACTTTCTTCAAATGATCTTCAATCCTTGAGTTGGGCCTTTGCTCTTGGTGGAATTGGGTTGAAAGAGGCCTTGGTTGATTGCTCTTGGAGTTTGGAGAGGAACCCAAGTGAACCAATTGAACCGGATTGGATTTTTGTAAAGTTGGAGTAAAAGTTTGAGTCAAAGTTAGGGGTCTAACTTTGAGGCTAACTTTTCATATCAGCAACCCCAATTTACTGATGCCAACGTTGGTGCCAAAGTTAGGGGTCTAACTTGAGCGCCAACGTTGGCCCTTCCTTATGCACAAATGGCGCCAACGTTAGCCTCCAAGTTAGGGGGCTAACGTTGGCGCAAACGTTGGCTAGCCCTGGAGTATATTTTTCATGCCAACGTTAGCCTCCAAGTTAGGGGGCTAACGTTGGCGCAAACGTGAAGCACCCTGGGAGAAATTTTCATGCCAACGTTAGCCTCCAAGTTAGGGGGCTAACGTTGGCGCAAACGTGGGCAGCCCTGGGTGAAATTTTTCATGCCAACGTTAGCCTCCAAGTTAGGGGGCTAACGTTGGCGCAAACGTTGAGCAGCCCAGGAGTGTTTTTCAACTTCCCACGTTAGCCTCCAAGTTAGGGGGCTAACTTTGAGGCTAACTTTTCTCCCAAAAGTTTGTGCTAAAGTTTGAGGGCTAACTTCAAGTCCAACTTTATACTTCCTGGTTCAATTTCACTTGTTTCATTGTCCTCTCTTAGCTTCTAGCCATTCCTTCTTACTTCAACCCTTTTCCAAGCTTTCTTCACCTATCATAAATCAACCAAACACATCAAAGCTATGCTCAAAATCATGAGATGTTCATTCTATCCTAATATGCACCAATTATGGCATCAAACCTCATGAAATTGCATTAATTTATCTATGGTTGATTCAATCAAAGGAAGCATGAAAATCTACCTAAATTAGCTTGCTTAGGCCTCAAGAAAGTGCATAATTCAATTAAAAACAAAAGAAAGAGACTAGTAAAACTAGGCTAAGATGACTTGTCATCAGTTGCTTGTCCCCAAGAAACTGAAAATCAATTAGGATAAAAAGAAGAGAATATACTATAAATTTCAGAATATCAATGAATATTAATTATAATTAGATGAACGGGACTTGTAGCTTTTTGCTTCTGAATAGTTTTGGCATCTCACTTTTTTCCTTTGAAGTTTAGAATGATTGGCTTCTCTAGGAACTTAGAATTTCGGATAGTGTTTATTGATTTTCCTAGTTAAGCATGTTGATTCTTGAACACAGCTACTTATGAGTCTTGGCCGTGGCCCTAAGCATTTTGTTTTCCAGTATTACCACCGGATACATAAATGCCACAGACACATGACTGGGTGAACCTTTTCAGATTGTGACTCAGCTTTGCTAGAGTCCCCAGTTAGAGGTGTCCAGAGCTCTTAAGCACACTCTTTTGCTTTGGATCACGACTTTAACCACTCAGTCTCAAGCTTTTCACTTGGACCTTCATGACACAAGCACATGGTTAGGGACAGCTTGGTTTAGCCGCTTAGGCCTGGATTTTATTTCCTTGGGCCCTCCTATCCATTGATGCTCAAAGCCTTGGATCCTGTTTACCCTTGCCTTTTAGTTTTAAGGGCTATTGGCTTTTTCTGCTTGCTTTTTCTTTTTCTATTATTTTTTCCGCCAATTATTATTATTATTATTATTTTGCAAGCTTTTGCTTTTTTCACTGCTTTTTCTTGCTTCAAGAATCAATTTCATGATTTTTCAGATTATCAATAACATTTCTCTTTGTTCATTATTCTTTCAAGAGCCAACAGTTTTAACATTCATAAACAGCAAGATAAAAAAATGCACTATTTAAGCATTCATTCAGAAAGCAAAATGTATTGTCACCACATCAATATAATTAAATTAAATTCAAAGATAAGTTCAAAATTCATGTACTTCTTGTTCTTTTGAATTAAAACATTTTTCATTTAGGAAAGGTGAAGGATTAATGGATTTTATTCATAGCTTTAAGACATGGTTACTACATACTAATGATCATGAAGTAAAGACACAAAACATAAATGAGCACAACATAAAAACCGAAAAGCAGAAAGAAATAAGAACAAGGAATGAATCCACCTTAGTGAGGATGGCGCCTTCTTGAAGGTCCAATGGTGCTTTTTGAGCTCCTTTATGTCTCTTCCTTGCTTCTGTTCATGATTCCTAGTAATTTTGGTGTTCCTATCCTTAGTTGCTCCCAATAATTGTGTGGAGGACAATTTATCCCCTGAGGTATCTCAGGGATCTCTTGATTTGCAGTCAAATGTTCTACCACTGAGCTATAAACCCTTTACATGAGTCTTTCCATCTCCCATGACTCAGAGGTGGAAACTTTTGTCTTCCCTTTTTTCTCTTCTTCTTTTTTTTGGATGTCTCTGGCCTTAGGTGCCATTAATGGTTATGGAAAAGCAAAAAGCTATGCTTTTACCACACCAAACTTAAAAAATTGCTCGCCCTCGAGCAAGAGAAGAAAGAAAAGATGAAGAATAAGAAGAAGATATGGAGGAGATTGAGGGATGTGTGTATTCGGCTATATGGGTGGGATTGAGTGGGAAAGAGAATTTGAATTTTAAAGGTAGGTGGGGTGTATA
This sequence comes from Arachis hypogaea, assembly GCF_003086295.3. Classification (NCBI taxonomy): domain Eukaryota; kingdom Viridiplantae; phylum Streptophyta; class Magnoliopsida; order Fabales; family Fabaceae; genus Arachis; species Arachis hypogaea. The sequence goes on along the minus strand of NC_092040.1, from coordinate 65,982,410 downwards.
GGGAAGAGTGGATGGATGTGAGTGGTGAAGAGGTGATGGGGAAGAGAGATTGAGGTGATAGGTGAAGGGTTTTGGGAAGGAGTGTTTATTGGGAAGAGTAAAATAGGATTAGGAGGTAAGGTGGGAATATGTTAGGTGGGGATCCTGTGGGGTCCACAGATCCTGAGGTGATTCTGTGGGGTCCACAGATCCTGAGGTGTCAAGGAATTCCATCCCTGCACCAAATAGGCATGTAAAATGCCTTTGCACACCATTCTGGCGTTTAAACGCCGAGTGGTGCACGTTCTGGGCGTTCAACGCCCATGTAAAGCATGTTTCTAGCGTTGAACGCCAGTTTCATGCTTGTTACTGGCGTTCAGCGCCAGCTTTTCTTCTAGGCACATTCCTGGCGTTCAGCGCCAGAATGTTGCTTGTTTCTGGCGTTCAGCGCCAGATTCATGCTCTGTTCTGGCGTTGAACGCCAGCCAGATGCTCCTTACTGGCGTTGAACGCCAGCCTGTGCTTCCTCCAGGGTGTGATTTTTCTTCTGCTATTTTTGATTCTGTTTTTAATTTTTATATTTTTTTTGTGACTCCACATGATCATGTACCTAATAAAACACAAAATAACAATAAAATAAAATAAAATAAAAATTAGATAAATAAAATTGGGTTGCCTCCCAACAATGCTTCTTTAATGTCAATAGCTTGACAGTGGCTCTCATGGAGCCACAAGGTGATCAGGTCAATGTTGTATAGTCCCAACACCAAACTTAAAGTTTGGATATGGGGTCTTAACACCAAACTTAGAGTTTGGTTGTGGCCTCCCAACACCAAACTTAGAGTTTGACTGTGGGGGCTCTTCTTGACTCTGAACTGAGAGAAGCTCTTCATGCTTACTCTCTTTTGTCACAGAGGGATGGCCATGTGCCTTAAACACAAGGTAGTCCCCATTCAATTGAAGGACTAGTTTACCTCTGTTGACATCTATCACAGCTCCTGTTGTGGCTAGGAAAGGTCTTCCAAGGATAATGCATTCATCCTCTTCCTTCCCAGTGTCTAAGATTATGAAATCAGCAGGGATGTAAAGGCCTTCAACCTTTACTAACACGTCCTCCACTATTCCATAAGCTTGTCTCAATGACTTGTCTGCCAATTGTAATGAGAACAAGGCAGGTTGTATCTCAATGATCCTCAGCTTCTCCATTACAGAGAGTGGCATAAGATTTATCCCTGACCCTAGATCACATAGAGCCTTTTCAAAGGTCATGGTGCCTATGGTACAAGGTATTAAGAACTTGCCAGGATCTTGTCTCTTTTGAGGTAAAATTTGCTGAATCCAGGTATCTAGTTCATTAATGAGCAAGGGAGGTTCACTTTCCCAAGTCTCATTACCAAACAACTTGGCATTCAGCTTCATGATAGCTCCTAAGTATTGAGCAACTTACTCTCCAGTCACATCTTCATCCTCTTCAGAGGAAGAATAGTCTTCAGAGCTCATGAATCGTAGAAGGAGATTTAATGGAATCTCTATGGTCTCTATATGAGCCTCAGATTCCTTTGGATCCTTAATAGGAAACTCCCTCTTGCTTGAAGGACGTCCTAGGAGGTCTTCCTCACTAGGATTTTCGTCCTCCTCCTCCCTTGTGCATTCGGCCATATTGATTATATCAATGGCCTTGCACTCGCCTTTTGGATTCTCTTCTGTATTGCTTGGGAGAATACTGGGAGGAGTTTCAATGACTTTCTTACTCAGGTGGCCCACTTGTGCCTCCAGATTTCTGATGGAGGATCTTGTTTCACTCATGAAACTGAAAGTGGCCTTTGACAGATCAGAGACTAGATTGGCTAAATTAGAAGTGTTTTGTTCAGAATTCTCTGGCTGTTGCTGAGAAGATGATGGAAAAGGCTTGCTATTGCTCAGCCTATTGCGTCCACCATTGTTAAAGCCTTCCATGAGAAATTTGGATGATTTCTCCATGATGAGTTATAGGTGTTTCCATAAGGTTCACCCATGTAATTAACCTCTGCCATGGCAGGGTTCTCAGGATCATAAGCTTCTTCAGATGCTGCCTCTTTAGTACTGTTGGATGCATGTTGCCATCCATTCAGACTTTGAGAGATCATGTTGACCTGTTGAGTCAACACTTTGTTCTGAGCCAATATGGCATTCAGAGCATCAATTTCAAGAACTCCTTTCTTCTGAGGTATCCCATTATTCACGGAATTCCTCTCAGAAGTGTACATGAATTGGTTGTTTGCAACTATATCAATGAGTTCTTGAGCCTCTTCAGGCGTTTTCTTTAGGTGAATAGATCCACCTGCAGAATGGTCCAATGACATTTTCGAAAATTCAGATAGACCATAATAGAATATATCTAATATGGTCCATTCTGAAAACATGTCAGATGGACATCTTTTGGTCAGCTGCTTGTATCTTTCCCAAGCTTCATAGAGGGATTCACCATCTTTTTTGTTTGAAGGTTTGAACATCCACTCTCAGCTTGCTCAGCTTTTGAGGAGGAAAGAATTTATCCAAGAAGGCTGTGACCAGCTTATCCTAGGAGTCTAGGCTATCCTTAGGTTGTGAATCCAACCATATTCTAGCTCTGTCTCTTACAGTAAAAGGGAAAAGCATGAGTCTGTAGACTTCAGGATCAACTCCATTCGTCTTTATAGTCTCACAGATATGCAAGAACTCAGTTAAAAACTGATAAGGATCTTCAGATGGAAGTCCATAAAATTTGCAGTTTTATTGCATTAAGGCGACTAGCTGAGGTTTCAGCTCAAAGTTGTTGGCTCCAATGGCAGGAATGGAGATGCTTCTTCCATCAAATTTGGACGTTGGCTTTGTGAAGTCACCAAGCATTCTCCTTGCATTATTATTGTTTTCGGCTGCCATCTCCTTCTCTTGTTCGAAAATTTCTGAAAGGTTGTTTCTGGATTGTTGTAATTTAGTTTCTCTTAGTTTCCTTTTCAGAGTTCTTTCAGGTTCAGGATTAATTTCAACAAGAGTTCCTTTTTTCCTGTTCCTGCTCATATGAAAGAGAAGAAAACAAGAAAAGAAGAGGAATCCTCTATGTCACAGTATAGAGATTCCTTTGTGTTAGTAGAAAAAGAGAGGGGAGAAGAATGAAGAAGAATGAATAGTCTGTATAAAGAGTAAGGATAGGCGAGGTGAAGAGAAGTGTTAGTAAATAAATAATTAAATAGAATAAGAAAAGAAAGGGGAATTTCAAAAATAATTTTAAAAAAGGGGTTAGTAATTTTTGAAAATTAAAGATAAGATGTAATTAAAATTAAAACATGAAACAATTAGTTAATTAAAAAGAATTTTTGAAAAAGGGGTGAGATATTTTCAAAAATTAGAGAGGAAAGAGTAGTTAGGTGGTTTTGAAAAAGATAAGAAACAAACAAAAAGTTAATTAGTTAGTTGAAAAAGATTTTAAAATCAAATTTTAAAAAGATAAGAAGATAAGAAGTTAGATAAGATATTTTAAAATCAAATTTTGAAAAAGATAAAATTTTGAAAAAGATAAGATATGTTTGAAAAAGATTTAATTTTAAAATTAAAATTAATTACTAACAAGAAACTAAAAGATAAGATTCTAGAACTTAAAGATTGAACCTTTCTTAACAAGCAAGTAACAAACTTCAAATTTTTGAATCAATCACATTAATTGTTAGCTAATTTTTGAAAATATGATATAAAGATAAGAAAAATATTTTGAAAATATTTTGAAAAATATTTTTGAAATTTTCGAAAAAGAGGAAAAATTGGAAAAGATATGATTTTTGAAAAAGATTTTGAAAAGATAAGATTTTTAAAATTGAAAATTTGACTTGACTTGTAAGAAACAACTAATTTTGAAAATTTTTGACTAAGTCAACTCAAATCTTCAAAAATTTAGAGAGAAATAAGGAAAATATATATTTTTTTTATTTTTGAATTTTTAATGATGAGAGAGAAAAACACAAATATGACCCAAAACATGCAAATTTTGGATCAAAACACAAGATGCATGCAAGAACACTATGAATGTCAAGATGAACACCAAGAACACTTTGAAGATCATGATGAACATCAAGAACATAATTTTGAAAAATTTTTTATGCAAAGAAAACATGCAAGACACCAAACTTAGAAATCTTTAATGCATGGACTCTAACAAACGAAAAATGCACATGAAAAACAACAAACAACACAAAACAAGAAAACATCAAGATCAAACAAGAAGACTTGTCAAGAACAACTTGAAGATCATGAAGAACACCATGAATGCATGAATTTTCGAAAAATGCAAGAAAAATTTTTAAAGCATGCAATTGACACCAAACTTAAAACATGACACAAGACTCAAACAAGAAACACAAAATATTTTTGATTTTTATGATTTTATTAATTTTTTTGGATTTTTATTAATTTTTTCGAAAATAAAGTTTGGAAAAACGAAAAAGAAAAGAAAAATTTTGAAAAAGATTTTTGAAAAGAAAATTACCTAATCTGAGCAACAAGATGAACCGTCAGTTGTCCATACTCGAACAATCCCTGGCAACGGCGCCAAAAACTTGGTAGACGAAATTGTGATAAAAGAGTTCCAGGCACTGTTAGAGAAGCTCACAACTCCGTTCAACTTAACTAGCAAGTGTACTGGGTCATCCAAGTAATACCTTACGTGAGTAAGGGTCAATCCCACGGAGATTGTTGGTATGAAGCAAGCTATGGTCACCTTGTAAATCTCAGTTAAGCAGATTAAATGGTTATGGGTTTCAAAAATTAATAATAAATAGAAAATAAAAAGGGATAGAAATACTTATGTAAATCAATAGTGGGAATTTCAGATAGGCATGTGGAGATGCTAGAATCCTTTCTTATCTCTACTTTCTTATTACATTCATCCAATCCTTCTTACTCCTTTCCATGGCAAGCTGTATGTAGGGCATCACCATCATCAATGGCTACTTTTAATCCTCTCGGAAAAATGGTCCTATGCGCTGTCACTGCACGGCTAATCGTCTGGAGGCATCACCCTTGTTGATAGCTACATCCCATCCTCTCAGTGAAAATGGTCCAAATGCTCTGTCACAGCGCGGCTAATCATCTGTTGGTTCTCAATCAGGTTGGAGTAGAATCCATTGATTCTTTTGCGTTTGTTATCACGCCCAGCCTTTAGGAGTTTGAAGCTCGTCACAGTCATTCAATATCGGAATCCTACTCGGAATACCACAGACAAGGTTAGACTTTCCGGATTCCCGGGATCCTACTCGGAATACCACAGACAAGGTTAGACTTTCCGGATTCCCATGAATGCCGCCATCTATCTAGCTTATACCACGAAGATTCTGTTGGGGAATCTAAGAGATATGCACCCGGCCTAAAGTAGAACGGAAGTGGTTGTCAATCACGCGCGTTCATAGGTGAGAATGATGATGAGTGTCACGGATCATCACATTTATCAAAGTGTTGTGCAACGTATATCTTGGAATAAGAATAAAAGAGAATTGAATAGAAAGTAATAGTAATTGTATTGAAACTTGAGGTACAGCAGAGCTCCACACCCTTAATCTATGGTGTGCAGAAACTCCACTGTTGAAAATACATAAGTGAAAGGTTCAGGCATGGCCGAATGGCCAGCCCCCTGAATGATCAAAAGACCGAATGATCAAAGACTAAAACAGTCAAAGATTAAACTGTCAAAAGATGACTAATACACTAGTAAAAAGTCTTATTTATACTAAACTAGCTACTAGGATTTACATGAGTAAGTAATTGATGCATAAATCCACTTCCGGGGCCCCCTTGGTGTATGTTTGGGCTGAGCTTGATCTATCCACGAGCTGAGGCTTCTCTTGGAGTTGAACTCCAAGTTATAACGTGTTTTGGGCGTTCAACTCCGGATCATGACGTGTTTCTGGCGTTTAACTCCAGACAGCAGCATGTACTTGGCGTTCAATGCCAAGTTACGTTGTCAATTTCCGAATAAAGTATGAACTATTATATATTTCTGGAAAGCTCTGGATGTCTACTTTCCAATTGCGTTGAGAGCGCGCCAATTGGAGTTCTGTAGCTCCAGAAAATCCATTTTGAGTGCAGGGAGGTCAGATTCCAACAGCATCAGCAGTCCTTTTGTCAGCCTTTTTTAGAGTTTTGGTCAAGTCCCTCAATTTCGGCCAGAAATTACCTGAAATCACAGAAAAACACACAAACTTATAGTAAATTCCAGAAATGTGAATTTAACATAAAAACTAATGAAAAAATCCCTAAAAGTAGCTTGAACTTACTAAAAACTACCTAAAAACAATGCCAAAAAGCGTATAAATTATCCGCTCATCAGCCGACTTCATCATGTCAGGCTCTTCTAAGTTATTTTTGTAATCCTCTTTCTTGGACCTTGTTCCAGTCTCTTTCAGGGATTACTTTTATAACTTTTGTGTTTTGGGCCGACTTCATCATGTTGGGCTCTTCTAAGTTATTTTTGTAATCCTCTTTCTTGGACCTTGTTCTGGTCTCTTTCAGGAATTACTTTTATAACTTTTGTGTTTTGGGCCGACTTCATCATGTCGGGCTCTTCTAAGTTATTTTTGTAATCCTCTTTCTTGGACCTTGTTCCGGTCTCTTTCAGGGATTACTTTTATAACTTTTGTGTTTTGGGCTGACATCATCTTGTCGGGCTCTTCTAAGTTATTTTTGTAATCCTCTTTCTTGGACCTTGTTCCGGTCTCTTTCAGGGATTACTTTTATAACTTTTGTGTTTTGGACCAACTTCATCATGTCGTGCCCTTCTAAGTTATAGTAATCCTCTTTCTTGGACCTTGTTCAGGTCTCTTTCAGGGATTACTTTTATAACTTTTATGTTTTGGGCCGACTTTATCATGTCGAGCCCTTCTAAGTTATAGTAATCCTCTTTTATAGGGCTGGCAAGACCTCTTTCCAGGGATTTACTTATAACTTTGGTTATTGCAACTGGTCTGACTTCTTTACGTCGGCCAGTCTTTAAGTTATTTTTTAGCAATCCATTTTATTAAGACCTCGTCAGGTCCTTTCTATGGATCACTTTCGATAACTTCTTGTATTATTCTATTTTCATCTTTGCCGATTTTGTAGAAATTGGGTTTAATCCTCGTTTGGTCGACCTTTTAATGAATTTGGTTTTCATCTCTGTTGGTCTTTATCGTGATCGGGTAGTGAATTTGATTTTCATTTTCTGCCGATTTGTAGCTTTATAATCGGACGATGAATGTTTCAGATTAATGCGGCTTGAGGATTTGTAGAAGATCTAAACAAATTTTATTCAAAAGAAATTGCAAATATATACATGCGTGAGTTTTATCTTCTAAGTTGGGAGATTTGTAGGTCTTGGCTTGGCGCCTCATTAAAAAACCTTTTCAGGAAAAAGTGTGCGCCTTATCCTTAGATCCTTTATCATCCCTAACTGTAGTACCTTCTTAAATTGCAGGCGTGCCATGACCTAGGAAGCTCTCGCCCATCGAGTTCGAATAGTCTGTAGTAGCCCTTTCCCAGTACTTTTTTGACTCGGTAGGGTCCTTTCCAGTTTGCTGCCAGCTTTCCTTCTCCAGGTTGGGTTGTTCTGATATCATTTCGGATTAGGATGAGGTCGTTCTCAACAAAAACTCGCTGTACTACCTTTTGATTGTATCTCGAAGCCATTTGACATTTTAATGCTTCTTCCCTAGTCCGAGCTCTTTCTCGGAATTCCAGAAATAGGCCGAGTTCTTCCCTTTGAAGTTGGAATTTGGCTTCTTCACTATAGTGGATCACTCTAGGTGACCCTTCTTCAATTTCTACTGGGATCATTGCCTCCATTCCGTATGCTAATCGGAAGGGTGATTCCTTTGTGGTAGAATGTGGCGTTGTTCAATATGCCCATAGGACTTGTGGGAGCTCCTCAGCCCAGGCTCCCTTTGCGTCCTGTAATCTCCGTTTCAGCCCAGCCAATATGACTTTGTTGGTAGCTTCGGCTTGTCCATTGGCTTGTGGATGTTCTACGGAAGTGAATTGTTGTTTTATGTTCAAGTCGGCCACCAACTTTCTAAAGCCTGCATATGTGAATTGGGTACCATTGTATGTGGTAATGGAGTATGGAACCCCGAACCTTGTGACAATGTTCCTATATAGAAATTTTCAACTTCTTTGAGCAGTGTCATTAGCTAGGAGTTCTTCCTCGATCCACTTTGTGAAATAGTGTACTCCTACTATGAGAAATTTAACTTGTCCCGATCCTTGAGGGAAGGGTCCAAGAAGGTCGAGTCCCCATTTTGCGAATGGCCAAGGTGAGGTCACGCTGATGAGTTCTTCTGGCGGGGCGATGTGAAAGTGGCATGTTTCTGACATGGGGAGCATGTCTTTACGAACTCTGTGGCTTCTTTTTATAGAGTTGGCCAATAAAATCCAGGACGGAGTACTTTTTTGGTAAGTGCTTGCGCTTCGAGATGATTGCCACAAATGCCACTGTGTACTTCTTCTAGAACCTCCTTTGTGTTGGAAGTCGGCACACATTTTAACAATGGTTTTGAAATCCCTCTTTTGTATAGAGTGTTGTTTATGATAGTGTAGTATTGTGCCTCCCATTTTAACCTCTTTACCTCATTTTCCTCTGTGGGGAGTGTTTCTGTTTTGAGGTAATTAATTATAGGAGTCATCCATCCTTGATCCTGACCTGTTATGGCTAGGACTTTTTCTTTTTCCGAGATTGATGGGTTCTGCAGAATTTCTTGGATGAAGCTTCTATTGTTGCTCCCTGGTTTGGTGCTGGCCAGTTTTGAGAGTGCGTCAGCTCAGGCATTCGGTTCTCGGGGTATATGACGACCTCATATTCTTCGAGTTGTCCGAGCTGTTCCTTGGTTTTGTCCAAGTACTTTTTCGTGGTGGGATCTTTGGCTTGGTAGCTTCTTGCTATTTGTGAAGTGACTACTTGTGAGTCGCTGAAGATAATAAGCTTTTGAGCTCCAACCTCCCTAGCCAGCTTCAAACCAGCTAGTAGTGCCTCATATTCCGCTTGGTTGTTCGAGGCAGGGAACCTGAATTTGAGGGAGAGTTCGATTTGGGTTCCTTGGTCGCTTTCAATTATCACACCCGCGCCGCTTCCAGTTTTATTTGAGGAACCATCTACGTAGAGATTCGATTCTGTAGGGATTTCCGGTGTGTCTGTAAATTCTGCAATAAAGTCGGCCAGGTATTATGATTTGATGGCTGTCCGAGCTTCGTATTGAAGATCGAATTCGGACAACTCGACTACCCATTGCAAGATTCTGCCCGCCAGGTCTGTTTTCTGTAATATCCCTTTTATGGGCTGGTTGGTCCAAATCCTAATAGTGTGAGCTTGGAAGTATGGACGAAGTCGTCGAGATGTTAGTATGAGAGCGTAGGCAAATGAAGAGAGAACTTTTGTGTGGTATAGAATTTAGAATAAATTCCCGTTGCAAGTATAGCTTCTAAACCAATAAAAGTCCCTTCTTACAAACGTTTTGGTTGTCACAAGTAACAAACCCCTTTAAAATTGATAACCGAAGTATTTAAATCTCGGGTCGTCTTCTTAAGGAATTGCAGGGAGGTATGTTCTTATTATTGGTTATGCAAAGGTATATTTTGGGGTTTTCAAAAGGGTTGAACAAGTAATGTAAAATAACAAGTCGTCAAAATAATAACTAGTAAAGCTCTTGGCAAGGTATGAGAACTTGAAGTCCTATCCCAGTTATCCTTATCAATTGTGATGAGAATTGAATTTTTCTCCAACTAAGTCAACCTCTAACTATGAAGGTAAGTTAAGTGGATGAATTAATTTTAATTCCTCAAGTCCTAGTCTTTCCTTGGGAAAGGCTAGAGTTAGTGGAACTCGAATTAATTCTTGAAGAATTCCAATTTTCAGTCAACAATGAGTTTGATAACTCAAGAGTCACCAATTAATCAACCAGAGCCAAAAGGTAGAAAAATCTAAATTATTTATATCATAAATAAAAGAAACAAATCATAGATCTGAAAATACATCAATTGCATTAATAAAAAGCAGTCAAATCTAACATGGAAAAGTTCATAAGCCAATTGGGCAACAAAAGTCAAATACAAATAAAAGCATTAAAGTATCTCAAAGTAGAAGAGACGTCAAAATAAAAGAATATTGAACCTTTGATGAAGATGAAATAAATCCTAATTTCTAAAAATCCTAATCCAAATCCTAAGAGAGAGGAGAGAGCCTCTCTCTCTAAAAACTACATCTAAATTGTGAAAAGTGAATTATGAAAAGCATGTTTGATGTATGAAGTATTCCCCCACTTTATAGCCTCTAATCTGTGTTTTCTGGGCCAAGAACTGGGTCAAAAATAGCTTAAAAAGTGCTAATTACAAAATCTGGTTCGCACAGGTCGCGGCAAAGTAACACGGAGACGTCGTCCACGCGTTTGCGTGGATTGACATTCGCAGATACAATGCGTCCGCGTAGAGCACGTGTTTGCGTTGCCTAGCTGTACGTCCACTATAGCAAATTATATATCAAATCAAAGCCCCGGACGTTAGCTTTCCAACACAACTGGAACTGCATCATTTGGACCTCTGTAGCTCAAGTTATGACCGTTTGAGTGCGAAGAGGTCAGGCTGGATAGTAGCAATTTCTTCAACTTCTTGTATTCCTTCCACTTTTGCATGCTTCCTCTCCATCCTCTAAGCCATTCCTGCCCTGTAATCCCTGAAATCACTTAACACACATATCAAGGCATCTAATGGTAATAAGAGAGGATTAAATAAAAGAAAATAAAAGCCAAAGAAGCATGTTTTCAATCATAGTACAAAATTGGGAAGGAGAATGTAAAACCATACAAATCATATGAATAAGTGGGCAAAGGCTTGATAAAAACTACTCAATTGAGCACAATATAAACCATAAAATAGTGGTTTATCAACCTCCCCACACTTAAACATTAGCATGTCCTCATGCTAAGCTCAAGAGAAGCTATAAAGGAATGAATAGGAATGATATAGAGTATGCAATGCAACCTATCTATGTGAATGCTACTATATGCAAAATATTTCTACCTACTTGGTTAAAAGTAAACAAGTTCTTCAAGACAAATATGAATCAAATTCCATTAATTCAAATTACACAGTAAAAGACAAGTAAACTTGTAAAAAGATAGCTCATGAAAGCAGGGAACATAGAATCAAGCATTGAACCCTCACTGGTAGTGTATATCACTCTAGTTTCTCAGGTGTATAGGGTACTTCACTCTAATCTTTTCTAATCATGCTTTCTAAACTTTGTTCTTCAGCTAACCAATCAACAAATATTTAGTATACCAATGCAAACATCATGTGGTCTTTTCATGGTTGTAATGGGGCTGAGGTAAAGGTGAGGATGTATATATAATGCTAAGTGAGCTAACAAAGTGAATCCTTGATTAGTCTAAGATCTCACCTAACATATACATACTTTATACAATTTAAAATGCTTTACCTAGCTACCCAAATTTTTCCACTTTTGTATTACATGCTCATGTATCAAACTTATTTTTGAATTTTCTCCCATGTGCATTGATTCTTTTTATTTTGCATTTGGGGTAATATATATATATATATTTTGTATCCCCTTATTTAATTACTTAATAATAATTTTTTTTGTCAATGCACATGGTAATTTAATTATTTTGATTTCATATGAGCATGCTTCCCAAAATTTCAAATAACTTATTTAATTTAATTCTCTACTTTTTTTTCTATCATCCTATGTTCCCATAAAATTCTCCACACTTAAATTTTACACAATATCTATCTTAAGCTAACCAAGGATTCAACTTGGGATTTTTATTTTGTTTTTCTGCTTAAGGCTAGTAATGTGGTTATAAAATAAAAGGGGATTAAAAAGCTCAAGGTGGCTGACAAGGGTGACATAAAAGGGTAGGCTTTATTTGGGATAAGTGAGTTAATAATCAAATATGGCCTCAATTATATGCAAGCATGTAAATAAACTAAACAATGGACATATAGATTGAAACAAAGTAAAGATTGCAATTATAGAGAAGAAAACACACAAGAATAAAATATTATGGTTAAATAATGTAACCATGCAATTAAGCTCAAAATCTCACAGGTTGTGTGTTCTTTTGCTCAAAAACTATGTTCCAAATACAACTTCAAACAAATTTAACACAAAAAATTTTTTATTTTAAATTAGTGAAATTTTTTAAAAAATATGGTCTTTTAGAAGAAACTTATTATATTTCAACCAAGTAGTATTTAAATGCAAACAATCAACTACACACGCAATCTATTATGCAATGCAACAATGAACAAACAAGAAAAATAAAATATTGGTGTTGAGAAGAGAATAACTAACCCGTGGAGATCGGTATCGACCTCCCCACACTTAAAGATTGCACTATCCACGGTGCATGCTAAGATGTACAAGTGGACGGGCTGCTCCAACTGATGCCTTTCTCTATAGATTGTGCAGATTGACTTGTTTGTCTCCCCATTAAAAAGCTTTTTCTCTCTCTTTGTGGTGGCTATCTTGAAAGAAGAGAAAAAGGAAGGAAAGTAACCCAAAAATAAAGATAAGAACATAAATAAAATATGGGTGTTAATGCCAAATAATAAGGGTCTCAATTACATGGTAGCTACAACATGCAAGTGAGAAAATAGCAAGAGCAAATGGCATATCAATAGTGCAAAAAGTGCAACAAAGGGGAAGAGAGTGTGGGTAATGCAAGATAGTGTAAGTGCGTATCAATGCAAAATGAATATCAGTATTATAAAAATTAGCATTGATTTATGAATAATAATACCCAATCAGAATAAAACAAGTCATGAAGCACCAGATTAATTCAAGAAAAGATGCAATAGTTGAAGAAGAGAATTTTAACACCGATGGAAAAGAAAAAGAAAGTAAGAAAGGAGGAAGAAAGAAATAAGAAGGAAAGAAAAGATAGTGAAAGACAATATAAATTCATGTCAATGCAAAAGGAATACAGGTATCATAAAAGATTGGCATCGACAGATAATTAATATCATCCAACAGTGTAATACAAGTCACTAAGCATCAAAATAGTACCAGAAAAGATACAACAGTGGAATAAGAACATTTAACACCAATGGTAAAATAACAACTTAGAGAAGAAAATAAGAATATGCACAAAATTAAAATGCAATGAATGAAAATATGAAAATAAATTAAGTAAAATAGAATGAGAGTGAAGAAGGATGAGAAGTTAAAGAGATAAAGAAGTAGAAAGTAAGAAAGGATAAGGAAGAAAGAAGGAATAAGAGAGAATTAAAAAGGGAGAAGAGAGAAATAGGATTGGGGAAAAGATAAGATATCTGGCACTGATGTAGTAAAATTGTGTGTTGCATGTGACGTGGATGCGTGGGTCACACATTCATGTAATTTCCAAAATCTTCAAGTGACGTGGACGCGTGACTTGATTTGCGCTAGTGGCGCGAGAGCAGCCGCGCGCTCGCGCAACTCTCGGTCTCAAACGCCTATTTGCCAAAATTTAGGGTGACGCGTGCGCGTGGGTGACGCGCACACATGGATGGCCTTACTTCCAAATTGACGTGGACGCGTGAGGTACGCGTTCACGCGATGGGGCTTTATGCTTCTAGCACCATTCCAGCCCCACTTCAGCCTAACTCTCTGCCATGCACCCCTTTACGTTGATTTCGTAGGGTCACGCGTACGCGTGGGCGACGCGCACGCGTGGGCGACGCGCACGCGTGGGCGACACGCACGCGTGGAGGGCTGGATTTGCAAACAACGCGGATGCGTCAGGGACGCGTTCGCGTGCATGTGTTGGTGCCCAAGGCGCACTTCCAGCCATGCTCCCGCGTGACTTTCTGTTCAAATCCCCTTTTTCGCTAATTCTTCTTTGACGCGGATACGTCAGCGACACTGATGTGTCATGTGCGAATTTTTTTTTGTTTTTTGTTTTATATGCAGAATGCAGATGACTATGCAGAGATTATGAATGAACACGAATAAAAATAAAATAAAATAAAACTAAGAACAAAAAAGGAAAGAATATACCATGGTGGGTTGTCTCCCACCTAGCACTTTTAGTTAAAGTCCTTAAGTTGAACATTTGGTGAGTCCCTTGTCATGGTGGCTTGTGCTTGAACTCATCCAGGAATCTCCACCAGTGTTTGTAATTCCAATAGCCTCCGGGATCCCAAACTAGGTGCATAAAGCCTTCAAGCAAGTCAAAGCAGGTGACAAGGGCCTAAGAGTGTTGATTGCTAGACTGAATTCCGGGGTCCCAAATCTTGCTTTTGCACCCGTCTTCTTGTTTAGCAATATTGTTCCATATGGGTGGCAAGCAGTCTGAATTCTCACTGAAGCGGCCAAACAACATCCTAGACCTATTAAATTGAGCTTTACACCAACCGTTGAGTTTAAACTTTGAGCACATAACCATGTTGAACCTTGCTTGACAACTCCAACCACTAACCATCTTCCTCTTACTCTTAATGCCACAAAGAGCTCTAAGTTGACCATTCGTCTCTAGTAGCCCATATTCAAAGGGGAAAGTAAAGGTTAAGGATAAGAATTTTACCCAATTGAATGTTGTGTTGGATGGTAAAGGCTTTGGGGGGAAGGTCTCCAACAGCTTTGGCAAGGTGGTTTCATGCTCTATTCCCTTGTGCTCTTCCTTGATAACTTCCACCTCTTTGCAAGCTTCTTCAATTTCAATCTCTTCCTCTTGGTAGCTTTCTTCCAAATCAATCTCTTCTTTATTACTTACCAAGGGCATGAGAGGTTGTGCTTTTTCTTCTTGAATCTCCATCTCTTGATCAACCTCTTCCAAGTCTTTAACTATGATATGCCTTGGAGGTTGTACACCCTCCTCAACATCAAATGCAACCGTCTTGGAAGGAGGCTCTATGCCTTGACTTTCCCATGCAGGTTCCGCATCTCCTAAGTCTTCAACCACTTCCTCTTTAACTATTGCGGCTTTGTCCAGTTGCTTTAGCATAAAATCGTACTCCTCCTTGATGATTACCTTTACATGACAACTCCTTTTATCTACTCCTTCAACTTCAAGGGTCTTCACTATCTCTACCTTTTGGGTCTCCTCTTGCTCCTCTGGAAATAAGGCTGCGTACAACCGATCCATTGCATCTCTAAGATGATCCCTTCTTTCTTGTTCTAAGTCAACAGCATAATTTGGATTGTGTTGCTCTTGGATTGATGGATGTGGGTGCTCTTCCATGGATGGTCGTAATGGGATGGAGAGATCATTTTGTGGTTGAAAATGAAGTGCACTAGAGCTTGAGGGTTGAGTATTCGAGGTAGAGGGTTGGTCCATGCGGGATATAAGATTTTGGAGTTTAGAGGTGAGACCAATGAGAGAGGTAAGTGTATTTTCCATGGAGGTTTGGGTGGATAGGAGGGTTCATTATTTTGGAGAAAGGGTGCATGGTAGGAAGGTGGTTCTTCTTGGTAAGGGCATGGAGATGGTGAACATTGAGGTGGTGGCTCTATGTATGGTTCATAACGGTGCCATTTTGATGATCGAATTCTTGCTAGTAAAGAATTTCATAGAAATATAACCGCGTTGTAAGTATAACTTCTAAATAAGCAAAGAATCCTTTCTTACAAAAGTTTGGTTGTCACAAGTAACAAAACCCAATAAAATTTATAACCGAAGTATTTAAACCTCGGGTCGTCTCTCAAGGAATTGCAGGAAAGTATTCTTATTATTTGTTATGAGTTGTGTAAATTGGGGTTTTGGGGATGAGAAATAAGAAGAGTAAATTTTTAAGAAAATAGAATAATAACAATAAAAACTCTTGGCAAGGTACGAGAATTGGAAGTCCTATCCTAGTTATCCTTATCAATTGTGATGAGAACTAGCTTTTGCTCCCACTTGGTCAACCTCTAACTATGAAGGTATGTTAAGTGGATAAATCAATTTGATTCCTCAGGTCCTAGTCAATTCCTAAGAAAAGACTTAGAGTTAGGGGAATCCAAATCAATCAGCAAAGAATTCCAATTTTCAATCAATAAGGAGTTTGATAACTCAAGTGTCTCCAATTACTCAACACAAGCTAAGAATGTAAAAAGCTAAATTAAAATCATAAATATGAAATACCTCAAATTGCATTAAATAGAGAAATCAAATTAAACATGAGAATTCATAAATCAAACTAATAGAATAAATAAAAATAGAAGAGAAACCAAAGTAAAGGATCATTGAACCTGGAATGAAGAAGAAATAGCCTAAAACTAATAGAAATCCTAAATCCTATATCTTAAGAGAGAGGAGAGAGCCTCTCTCTCCAGAAAACTACATCTAAAACCTAAAATTGTGTATATGAAAGTTGTATTTTTGAATGGATGCATTTCCCCACTTTATAGCCTCTAATCTGTGTTTTCTAGGCCGAAAACTGGGCCAGCGATTTCAGTTAATTCTGCAGATCGCGCATGTCACGCGTACGCGTCATCCACACGTGCACGTCATTCAGCATTTTCCTTGCCATGCGTACGCGTCGTCCACGTGTTCGCGTCATTCGTGCATATTCCAATCCACGCATTCGCGTAAGGCACACGAACGTGTCACTGCGATTTTCTCCATTTCGCGCGGTCGCTGAGCCATGCGTCCGCGTCGGTGCTCGCTGGTCATCTCCTTGGTTTCTTTTGATCTTTCCATTTTTGCAAGCTTCCTCTCTATTCTCTAAGCCATTCCTGCCCTATGAAGCCTGAAACACTTAACACACATATCACGGCATCGAATGGTAATAAGAGGGGATTTAAACATAGCAAATTTAAGGCCAAAGAAGCATGTTTTCAATCATAGCACAAAATCAGGAAGGAAAACATAAAACATGCGAATTGTATGAATAAGTGTGAGAATAATGGATAAAATCTACTAGATTAAGCACAGGATAAACCCTAAAAATGGGGTTTATCAATTTTGAATCTAATGATAAGAAGATGGTTAAGGCTTCAGAGGTGCTTTGTTCTTCTGGATTAATCTAGTCTCACCATCTACTCCAACTGAGAATGATTCCTTCTATGGCAGGCTGTATGTGATCAATGCCTTTCTTGAGAGGTCACCAATTCTCCTCTAGGCTGAACACCAGGGTTAGTGCGCATCCAGTCTGAATGAGGGTGCAGCTCCTACAGTTCATTCTCCGTGATGATCCTACTCAAAATGCCACAGATAAGGTCAAATCTTCCAAATTAGAGAATGCTGTGCCTTTGGTTCTAGTCTCTACCACAAAGACTCTAATATCCCAATACCTCGGATGAACTGATGTCACGAGAAGTCCCCAACGAAGATGTGGATTAGTCGTCTAAGAGATGTATAATCAAGCTAGTGGTTCATTAATATCCGATGAAAGACACTTGCTGAACCCATGTAGAATAGTGATAACCTTGTGCCTATTCAACTCATTCATAAGGTTGAAGAACAAAGATACATCTTAGAATAGAGAATCAAAGATGAATTGAGATAGAACAGAAATACTTTTATTAGTCCATAAAACTTAGCAGAGCACCTAACCTTAACCAAGGAGGTTTAGTGATTCATGCTGATAGAAAAATATAAAGGAAACATAAAAGTGGGCAAGAGTTGGTCGAAGATCCTAAAACGAGGGTGATCTTCTCCTTTAAATACTAACTTAATAACTAGGGTTTACAGAAATAAGATAGGCTTAGGCTTGTAGTGTAAAAATCCACTTCCTGGGCCCACTTAGTGAGTGTTTGGACTGAGCTTGAGTGGTCTCCACATGCTAGTAGGGCTCTAGGGCATTGAACACTGGCTAGGGGCACCTTTTTGGGCATTGGACACTGGTTACTCCTTTGTGGGCGCTGGACGCCAGGAATGGGGCTGGTGGCTGGCGTTGCACACCAGTTTTGGGCCTTCAATTTTGAAGAAAAGTATAAAATATTATATATTTCTGGTAATCTCTGGATGTTAGCTTTCTATAACTGTTAAGAACGCATCATTTGGACTTTTGTAGCTCCAGAAGAGCTCTTTCGGGTGCACGGAGGTCAAATCCTGACAGCATCTGCAATCCTTTCTCTGCTTCTAAATCAAACTTTTGGTCAAGCTCCTCAATTTTAGCCAAAAAAATACCTGAAATTACCATAAAACACAAAAACTCAAAGTAGAATCCAAAAATATGAATTTTTCATTAAAACCTATGAAAACTTAATAAAACTTAAATAAAACATACTAAAAACTATATGAAAACAATGGCAAAAGGCGTATAAAATATCCGCTCGTCATCTAGTATGTTAAATAAGGTTTGATGGTGTTTTGGTAGCTGTTTAGATGTTTGGAATGCTTGGTTTGGTGCTAGAACTTAGAAAACTTTGAAAAATAGAGCACCCAGCCACGCGTACGCATTACCTACGCGTACGTGTGAACCCTAATTTTTTTCAGGCGCAATACAAAAACCAGAGTGTTATGCGCGTAGTATTCTGAAATTGTGCGTCTAGCACAATTTTGACCCACGTGTACGCGTTATCTATCTCTCTCTACACTATCACGCATCTACATCGACAATGCGTATGCGTCGCATCCCATTGCTACCATGCACGCGTACGCGTGACCTGACGCGTACGCGTGACCCCCTGCGCTGTTTCACCCACTTTATTTCTTCTATTCTCTCTATTTCTTTTCCTCTTTTCCCTTCACCTCTCCCTTTTCCCTACTTCAACCATCATCCAACACTACCAATCACCATCTGTCACCATTTCTTTTAGTTCGTTAGTTAGTTTGTTTGTTTGTTTAGTTTTCTGTTTTTGGTGTACATGTGTTGGATTATTAATCTTGTTTACTATTTATTGCTGCTGATTACTTATAAGATGCTACTTTAGTATCATTGTTGCTATTATGCATTGTTGGATTTCATTGTTGAGGTTATATTTTGTTACTTGGTTTTGAGTTTCCATGTTGAATAATTGTGAATACCAAGTGCATGAGAATTGCCATCAAGCTTTTTAAATTTTTTTAATTGCATGATTTGGCCACCATGTGATTTGAATTCTGTCCTTTGACTAGGCAAATTCTTGTAGGATGTTATGCATTTAGGATGTTATGCATTTTATTGCTGCTGATTACTTATAAGATGCTACTTTAGCATCATTGTTGCTATTACGCATTGTTGGATTTCATTGTTGAGGTTATATTTTGTTACTTGGTTTTGAGTTTCCATGTTAAACAATTGTGAATACCAAGTGCATGAGAATTGCCTTCAAGCTTTTTAATTTTTTTTAATTGCATGATTTGGCCACAATGTGATTTGGCCACCATGTGATTTACCTTAATGCTTGCAAGATTACCTAAAGACATCTTTTAAAACTCTCAAGCTTTGTGGACCATGCTCGTCATCTTATATTCCTCTTTTCCTAAATTACATAGCAACCATGTTTCCCACTTTATGTCGACTAGGTGATGCAAGCGAAATTCAAAGTGTGTTATTGATTGATGTGTAAGTTTAATTGTTCCTTTGTTCATTAAATTTTCTTGCACATCAATCAATGTCTATTCATCATCCATTTCACAATTTCTTAATTCTTTCTTGAATGCTTTCATGCTTCTTCATTGCTTGTTTGGTTGTCTTAACCTACAAGTTTTCTTTAAAGTATCTCGAGGACACTAGAATGAGTGAAGTGCATGCTTCTTTTGTGTAATTGTGACATCGCTCTCTATGCTAATGTGTGTGTTCCAAATGGCACCCACTTTATAATTCACACACTTGTTTTCATCCATGTCACATATTATTCTCTCACTTCATTTTAGTGATCATCACCTCATTCCAATGATATATGCTTCTTTGCTTTTGCATTTACTTGCCTTACTCTCCTGTTTTCTATCTTTCAGGATGCTTCGTCATAAGAAAAAATAGAAGTGGATAGAAAGAACACACAGCAGCCGGTTGACCCACCAGTTGAAGGTGGCAATCCGTATAGTCGCCGTGCCCCCTTGCTCATCTTTGAATGCACCGAGGACGGTGCAAACTTTAAGTGTGGGGAGGTCGTCTGACCAATCGCATTTTTGGGTGACAAATTTCTAATCCCAACACTTTCATATTTCATTTTTTCTGTTATTTTCAGGTCATATATAATTTTTAGTTGCATCTCCTTAGTTTGCATAAATATAATAAGCTTAGTCAAAATAATGAAAATTTTCAAGAAATTTACCTATAGGGCACCCCAATTGATTTGAGTAAAAAAAAAGTTTCATTGAACTTGCTTGAATTATATATTGTGGAATATGCTTTTGAGTAAAGAACACACAACCTTGTGAGTTTTGAGCCTAATTGTGTGGTTACATCATATAACCACTATTTTCATTCTTGTGAGTATTATTCTCTTTCTATGATTACAATCTTTGATTTGTTTGATTCTTTATGTCCATTCTTTTGTGTTTGAATGCATTTATATGATTTAGGCCTTCGTTTCAAATAGCTCACTTACCCAAATGGCCTTACCTTTTATCTACCATTGTTAGCCAACTTTAAGCCTATGTTAATCCCCTTTTGTTCTTAATTTTAGCACATTACTACCCCTAAGTGAAAAAAAACAATAAATGTCCCTTGTTTGGATCTTTGATTAGCTTAGGCTAGTGAGTGAGTGTATCATTTAAGTATGGCAAATTTGGGAACATTGGTTAAGGTAAAAGAGTATTTTGAGTTTTCATTGAAAATCATGGAAATTAGGTACATACTCATGATTAGATGTTTAAACCATATGCATTGGTACCTTTGTATATAGTTCATCAAATAGAAAAAGAGAAAAACAAAAGAAAAAATGTAGAAAAAAATAATAAATAAAAAAATAAAAAGAAAAGAAAAAGAAAAAGGAACCAATAAAAGGGGACAAAATGCCCCAAAGTAGAATAATAATAATAATGCATATGGAATGTGAATTAAAGAGAATGCATGAGTGTGTGAAAAAGTGAAGAATGGGTAGTTGGGTTTGCTTTGAATTGTATATGTTGTAGGTTAGGTGGGAGCTTAAGTCAATCAAAGATTCAAATCTCAAGCTCACTTAACCAAATACAATCCTACCTTGACCCTAGCCCCATTACAACCTATGGATAAGTCCTCATGATATTTGTATGCGTGCATTGAATAATTGTTTATTGTTAGATGAAAAACAAATCTTAGAAAGCATGATTAAGGGAGAATTGAGTGAATCAACCCTATACACTTGAGTGACTAGAGCGGATACACATCCGGTGAGGGTTTGATTGCTCAATACATGTTTTCACCTATGATAATCTCTTTTCTTGCAAGTTTGTAAACTATTTTCAATAACTCAATTCAATTGTGGATTTGACTTGGTTGTTAATACCTTTAGCCCTTATGTTCATATATGCTTTCTTAGAAGTTGATTTACTTTGACCAAGTAGTTACATGCATATAAATATATTTCATGTAGATAGGTTGCATTTAGATAGTTTGCATTGAATAAATGTTGATACCCTTTGTCTCTTTCTTGAGTTTAGCATGAGGACATGCATAGTTTGAGTGTGGGAAGGTTTGATAAACCCCAATTTTGTGGTTTATCTTGTGTTGAATATGGTGGTTTTATCAACTTATCTCACATTTATTCAATGAAATAGCATGTTTTATAATTCTCCCTAAATTTGTGCTTAAGAGTGAAAACAGGCTTTTTGGCCTTTAATTTACCAATTTTAATTCAATTTAATTCCATTTGATACCTTGATATATTTGTTGAGTAATTTTAGGCTTATAAGGCAAGGATTGGATGGAAGAAGTAAAGAGAAAAGCATGCAAAGTGGAGAATTCATGAAGAAATGAGCATTTGGAGAACTCAAGGTCACGCGCACCTGTGATCCATGCGTACGCGTAAAAAGGAATTTTGGCAAGCGACGGGCACGCGTGACGCTGTCACGTGACCTCATTAACGTGAATATGCTGAAGGCGATTTCTGAGCTTTTCAGGACTAAATCCAACTCATTTCTGAGGCTATTTGATGCAGAATTCAAGATTGGACAAAGGGGGAGCAATTAGACTAGCTAGGACCATGCTTTAGGTAGTTTTCTAGAGAGAGAAGCTTCCTCTTCTCTCTAGAATTAGGTTAGATTTAGTTTAATCTCTCTTAGATCTAGGCTTAATTTCTTGTTTTTATCTTGTTTTCTTTACAATTTCTTGTTCCTATATCTTCATTCTCTTAGTTTGCCTTGTTAATTTCTCTTTTATGCCTCTTCTTATGTTGATGAACTCTTGTTACTTTGATTTTCATTTAATGTAATTTATGTTTTATGTTCCTTTATTGTTTAATTGAGTTGTTATTATCGTTTTCTTCGAATTGGTAGTTCTAGATTTATTATTCTTGCACTTTTATGATGCTTTCCTTTTATGCCTTTCAAGTGTTCGACAAAATGCTTGGTTGGATGTTAGAGTAGTTTTTTGAGCATTCTTGGCTTGGAAAGAGAAATTAGGTAATCTTGAGTCATTAATACCCAATTTATATTGGTGATCTAGAGTGATTAGTTAGTCTTGTATCCATTAACATTACTAATAGATTGGGATTAACTAGTCTTATTTGACTTTCTCCCTATGTTGAAGATAACATTGTACCTTCTTCCGATGTTGGAGATGACGAAATAGGATTAGCTCTTGTTAATTATTGTATGATGATTAATGACAAGGATAGAAAATCTAGATTCTCAATCCTTGCCATGAATGTCTCTTTTTAGTATTTGTTATCTTTAATTGTTTGTTTTATCTTCTTGTCATTTATTTTCTTGCCATTTATCAACCCAACCCGTTAAACTCATAACCAATAATTGAGCACTCGATTGTGATTCCTAGGAAGAACGACCCGAGACTAATACTCTTGGTTATTTTTATTAGGATGGACTTGTGACAACCAAAATTAAACTCTGATCGAGGATTATTTGTTGGTTAAGAACTATACTATCGACGAGATTATTTTGTGAAATTCCTAACCGACAATAATCTTTACATCAAACGCCCCAAAGGGGGTGGTTCTTGGGTGTTCAACGCTGGCTTGTCTTCTTAAGGCAATTGAACGCTAGCAATGGGGTAGTTTTTTAGCGTTCAACGCACAATATGGGCAGGCTCCTTCAAAGAAAACTGGAGACCATTATATATTGCTAGAAGGCTATGAAAGTTAGCTTTCAAATGCTGTTGCAAACGCCTCATTTGGACCTCTATAGCTCCAAAAATGCTCGTTTATATGCATGGAGGCCAGAATCTGACAACATCTGCTACGTTTTCCTTGCCTCTAAATCAGACTTTGCCAAAGCTCCTCAATTTCAACCAGAAATCACTTAAGATCATTAGAAAACACAACAACTCAAAGTAGAATCCAAAAATGTGAATTTAGCACTAAAACCTAGGAAAATATAATAAAAATTAAATATAATATAACTAAAACAATATGAAAATGATGCCAAAAAGCGTATAAAATATCCGCTCATCACTAGGTTATACATAGACCATCAAAATCATGAAAAACTTAATTTCCTAAAGCCAAAAATGCAAATTCAAAGAGAAGGTAGAACTGGGAAAGAAATTTCAAATTACTTACCACTTTTTTGGATAAAATTGAAGAGCTCGACAAGAGCTTCGCGTGGCTGCAAACGACTCGTCAATCGGAGCTCCGGAGAGAAAGTTATGGTGGATTGAAGTTGGTGGGGAGTTAGGGTTTTTGTGTCCCCATTTCTCTCTTCTCTTTTACCGTGGAACTCAAGGGAAATGGGAAAGAAGATCCTGAGTTATTGGTTAAATGAGGGTATATATATGGGCTTGGGTCCACTTGGGCCCAGTTCACTTGATTTGGCCCATTGACCCAATTTTGGGCAAAAACCTTTAAGATTAGCGTTTAATTCGTATTCTAATTATTTTTGTAAAACCTACAAAATTAGTAAATAATTAGCTAATAAATTAATTATTAATAAAAAAAATTAGAAAATAGAATTTTATAGTTTAATAAGATAGAGCTAATTAAAATAAGAATTTTGACACTAATGTTAACGAATTTGGCCTAAGATTGAGCCGAATAGGCCGAACCAGTTGAACCAGTCTGGAACCATGCCCATGGCCTGCTTATAAAACCTCAATTCAGCCATCCTTCCACTTCATTTTCCATGAAGATCGCTGAAACAAGAAGGGAGAGCAAAAGCTAAAAGCTCAAACCCTTGTTCCAACTTTAGATCCAATTATCTTTTAATCCAAAGCTCCGATTGCCACACTGTTTGCAGCCACGCGACCGCAGCGTCGAACTCTACAAAAATCACCGAACAATTTAAGAGGTAAGTCACAATTTCTCACCCAGCTTTTTAGCCCTTGATGTTTGAAATTTTGAGTGTGCTGTTGAGATTTTGTTGAATTTTGATGTTTAGGGGCATAGTGACATTGAGAATTTGATGAATCTTGCATCAATTTCACGTTTGTAAGGTGAAACAACTCAAACCCATGTGAAACCTGTTATTAAGTGAAATCTTTATTGATTTAGTGATGACTATTTGTATTAGATTGAGTTGTGGGTTGTTTTGGGGTATGTTGGTGGTCATTGGTGGTGTTGAAGACTTGATGTTGGACTTTAGGGAGCTGAAAATCCGTTTGGTGTGACTTTGAAAGCTTGGGTCCTTGCGAAACAGTGCTAATTGTGATGTTCCGAGCTTAGGGGAAGAATCGGCCAAGGTATGGTTTCGGTTTCTCGTAACTAAAATATGTGTCGTGAAAACTTAGGCTAGTTAACCGTAAGATAGGATTGAAATGTTGTTGTTGTTGTTGATTGTGATGGATTGATATGCATAAGGATTAGAGAATTTAAGGTTGTTATTGGTGCTATATTGGTTGTGGTGTTGGTATTGTGTTTAATAGAGATAATTGATGATGTATATAATAATAATAATGATGATGATGTATATTGAATTTGAATGGTTGGATATGATAATGATGATGTATATTGTTGTATATTGTGTTGAATTGAATGTAGAATGGCTGAGTTGGTTGTCGTTTGGTATGAGGAAGTTGATGGTGTTATATATATATGTTGTTGTGTATATGTGTGTGAGTTGTTGATATGGATTATGTTGTTGTTGGAAATGAATTATTATGTGAGAGTGATTATATTTGTGAAATTGGGGTCATATGGAGTAAAATTGGTATGTTGAGGAATGTTTGGGCTTAGTTTGATATGGTTTGCTAAGTTTCAAAAAAGTTTGGAATTGAAATGTTGTGAAAATTGAGGTTTAGAATTCTTGTGAAATTTTGTGAAAAAATGATTCTAACTGAATTTCAGCGAGTCATAACTCGGCTTCCAGATACTATAATGTAACACCCTACCTCACAGAGCTTTATACCTAGGATGTAAAAAAAAGGTGGCGAGGTGCTACGACCTCAAAAAGTAAAACATATATATAATATAGTTGAAAAGAGTTTATATCTAGGAGCCTTTTGAAGCAAAGTTAATCAAAAGCATTAAATAGAAAAGCACATCACTCATGTAAGCAATAAACGTAAACTGGATAGGATACGAGTAACATAAATACATAAAAGAAGAGTTCCAAGATACAGATAACAAAGCTTCTGACTCGGCTCGCGAAGTTAAGACCGGCGAGAGCATATATACACGTACATACATATAAGAATCTCAAAAGAGACCAAAATACAGTTTACAAAACCTGTTTCTCCAAATCAACCTCTAGGTTCGATGAAGCAATATATACATATATAGTGGAAATAACAAAGATCTTCACTTTTACAAGCTCACAGTATGCCTCAGCGAGGTGCCTCACGTCTTGCATCTAAAAACAACAAAATATTTACAGGATGAGAACTAGAGGTTCTCAACATAGGAACTGTGTCCACATAACTAACATATAAGGTTCCAGGAAAGTCAAAGGCGATCCTAGAACTTCTGACAATAGATTCAAACTTAAAACTAACATTGAAAACCATAGACATGGTGAGGTAACTATGGATTCTTAATCCTATCTCAATTTCTAACTTAACTCCTGAGTTCATCGCCTTTCCTCTAATCCTCCGAAACACCGGTGTGTAGACAAATAATGCATACAAGGAAAACACAAGTAGTTTACAGTTACAACAATCAGAACATATAGCAGTTAAGCATGAATATCAGTTACGCAAACCTAAGAATGCAAAACCAAATAAGTCATTCAAATGCATATGCTGCATGCCTTTCCTACTAGTCGTGAGCTCACGTGTCAGTTACTTTGCTATAATCTGACACATCCGGTAGCTAACCCGAATATCGATCTCTTGAAAACTGATGGGCGGTACACCATGGCGAACACCACCTGGTGGGTGTACACCACCACAAACCCCACCATTGCGAGCGGTACAGCACCACGAATCTCGCAAGATCTTCAATTGGAAAACAACACACACACGTGGGTAGTAAACCACCACGAACCCTAAATAACATTCTCTTTTAAAAATATGTGGGTGGTACACCACCACGAACCCACATACGTCTCGACACTGGGCAAGCGGTAAACTACCTTGAACCTTGCCTGGTCAAGCTCAAAACAATTTCATATTCAAATTCATTATAAATCATTCATTCATATCCATTCATAATCATATCTCATTCATCACAAATCTTAACATCAATATCATCTTCCTCATACTATATTCATTATTTTCCAACAAAATCATTCGTCGTTATAACTCATCCCAAAACTCTATCCTCTACTCCATTGGCTCTAAATACATGACGGTAAACACCCCTTTTTAATTCACCCACTTCCACTCGTGCTTACCCCAAATTCTAAACACTAGCTATCGTACTTTTCACAGGTTATATAGAGGTTTGGAAGGCTAGAAGAATGACTTAAAACGTTAAAAAAAACACATTTTCAGAAAAATAAGGGTCTGCATACACGGCACCCTGCTCGCATACATAGGAATCAATTTTGGACACTCTCGCGTATGCGTTACTGATTCGCGTACGCGAGCCCCTCAACCAGAGAGCTATGTTCGCATCCCTTGTGCACCTCGTGTACGCATGCATAGCAGAAGTTGCAAAAATGCTACCATGTTCAGAATTTCTATTTTGTACACTGAACTTTGGACATGCATAACTTTTTTGTTTCAAAATATTTTTTTATTTGTTCTTCAAACTGTGTAAACCTCTCAGACCAAATTTTCATTCTAGACAAGTTTGATAAAATTCGGAGGTTTGGAGGCCAAGTTATGGCTCGTCGAAGTTGGTAAAAAATCTAAGATATCTTTAAAATTCCAAACCTCAACTTTCAAAATATTTAAACCTCAAACCCCTTAAAAACTTACCAAATCTACATCAACCAAGTTAATCATTCCTCAACACTCCTCATTTACTCCATAACACACCAGTTCACATTTATAATCATTTCACATAATAACTCATATCCAAATAACATTATACATAATCATTAACTTCATGCATATACACTTCATCAATCTCCATAAAATTTACATTATTTTACCAACAACAACCTTAATTTGCCAAACCTTTTAAATACTAACCAATCCCAAATCATCAACAACATCACATCTTAATAAACATCATCATTGTCATTTATCAATTTCATATACCAAGATATACATATCATTCATAATATCATCAATCATAACCTCAAAATCACTAACCAACATACATCTTAATCAATCACAGCCATCAACAACGTCAACAATTCAATTCCAATCTTACGATCAACTAACCTAAGTTTTCACAACACATTATATTTTAGTTACGAAAAACCAAAATCATACCGTGGTCGTTTCCTTTTCAAGCCCGGAATGTCACAATTATCACTCTAGCCCATGCTGGATTAACAGTATTTTGGGCCGGAGCAATGAACTTATTTAAAGTGTTCCTTAATAGTCCAAGGCTCTAAGACCTCACCAAACAGATTTTTCAGCCTCCAAAGCCAGGTTCAGGTCTCTAATACCACCAATTTATTTCACAAAATACACAATTCAATCAAATTTCACAAAACAACTCTAAAATTACCACAGGGTTCACTAATTAGATATCTTGATAAGGATTAAACATTCCCAACCTTATCGACAGAAGTTTGGGACAAGACCTGGCAAGCTCACAAGGTTAATTTGATTCTAAGGTACCAAAATCACATAATTCCTCAAAATAAATTCTCAAAATTTTGAATTTGAGATGAGAAGATCTGGGTGAGAAAACTCATATTCTTACCAAATTGTTTAGTGAGTCTTAAAAAGGATTTCAAGATGAACGCATGGCCGCTGATGACTTGTCAATCGATGCTCCGGATCAAAAGTTATGTGAGATTGATATCTAGCCAAGGGTTTTGCATGTCCCTTGCTCCCCTTCATCCATTTCTCAGCGTGTTTCATTATGAAACAATGGATGAAGAGCTGAAGCTCTTATTAATTGTGGACTTGGGTTAGATCTTGGACCCATTTTGGACCCGGTTCGACCTGTTTGGCTCGTTCGGCCAATCTTGGGCAAAATTATTTAACATTAGTGTCAAAATTTTTATTTTAATTAGCTCTATCTTATTAAACTATAAAATTAAAGTTTCCTAATTTCTTTTATTAATAACTAATTATTAGCTAATTATTTACTAACTTTACAAGTTTTACATCCTACTCCCCTACAGAAATTTTTGTCCTAAAAAATTCGGTCTCAAATCTTCATATATGCTTCCTCATATTCAACCGACCTCTTACCATTGCGATTCTCCGACATCAACGTAATACCTTATTTCCAATTCAAGTATAAACTAAACCCGTCTATTTGATTCTTACTTTCGTCTAACTCTTTCTCAATCACTACAAATTTCCTTATTCTTTAGGAGTGCCATCTAAATCAAATTAAATCTCAAATTCTTCCCGCCATCTCAAACAGTAAATAATTTCTCAATCTCTTCATCTGAGTCAACCCATTATAACCTAAACCACACATTTGCACTTTCCATTCCTCAATTCTATGCCAATCGTCAAATCATTCTCATATTCTAAGGCTTCTTCCACACGTTTCTACAGTTTCCACCAAAATCACCGCACTTCCGTACCGTCACTCCGATTATAAGTCACTAATATCTTAATTACGCTCTAACTCTGCTAGAACACTCCTTCAATCTCTACATATCTCTAACTAAACGTCGTCGATCTTAACTCCAGCTGCACGAGTTCTAATCCTTGGCTTTCTCCACCACCTAATCTATTACCGCATCCATCACAATCCCGAGGTTATCCACTCCATCCCTTCAGCAGTACCTCGCACAGCAGCAACCACAAATTTAGTCGTATCACCTCACTCGCGTTCATGAGATGCCCTTTGGGTCATGTCCACACCGAACAATTCATATTATGGTGATCAGTCCTAATTCTCAAGTCTAGTGCTTTGAATTTCCAAAAGTATGCTCATGAACATTCATGCAATATATGTCAAGCAGACATCCTAAATAGCATGTACACAGAGCCAGTGTATGCTCAAAAGCATAGTCAGTTCGTCCTTCAGGCTCTACACGAATGAATTGCTCTGATACCATAATGTAATACCCTACCACACAGAGCTTTACACCTAGGATGTAAAATAGAGGTAGTGAAGTGCTATGACCTCTAAAAATAAAACATATATATATGTATATATATACATAATATAGTTGAAAAGGGTTTATATCTAGGAGCCTTTTGAAGGAAAGTTAATCAAAAGCATTAAATAGAAAAGCGCATCACTCACGTAAGAAATAAACATAAACTGGATAGGATACGAGTAATATAAATACATAAAAGTAGAGTTCCAAGATATAGATAACAGAGCCTCTGAATCGACTCGCGAAGTTAAGACCAGCCAAAGCATATACACGTACATACATATAAGAATCCTAAAAGAGCCTAAAATACAGTTTACAAAACCTATTTTGCCAAAGCAACCTCTACGATGGATAAAGCAATATATATATATATATATATATATATATATATATATATATATATATATATATATATATATATCAAAACCAAAATAAAATCCCAAAACACAAAGATCTTCGCTTTTAGAAGCTCACAGTATGCCTCAGCGAGGTGCCTCACGTCTTGCTTCTAAAAACAACAAAATATGTTTGGGATGAGAACTGGAGGTTCTCAACATGGTAACTGTGTCCACAAAACTAACATATAATGTCCCAAAAAAGTTAAAAGCGATCCTAGAACTTCTGACAATAGATTCAAACTTAAAAATAACATTGAAAATCATAAACAGGGTGAGGTATCTATGGATTCTTGATTCTATCTCAATTTCTAACTTAACTCCTGAGTTCATCGCCTTTCCTCTAATCCTTCGAAACACCAGTGCACAGACAAATTATGCATTCAAGGAAAACACAAGTAGTTTATAGTTACAACAATCAGAACATATATAGCAGTTAAGCATGAATATCAGTTACGCAAACCCAAGAATGCAAAACCAAACAAGTCACTTAAATGCATATAATGCATGCCTTTCCTACCGGCCATGAACTCACATGACGGTTACTTTGCCATAACCCAACACATTCGGTAGCTAACACGGATATCATCCTCTTGAAAACTGTTGGGCGGTACACCACCATGAACCCCACCATTACGAGCGGTACCCTACCACGAACCTCGCAAGATCTTCAATTGGAAAACAACACACACACGTGGGTAGTAAACCACCATGAACGTCACATAACATTCTCTTTTAAAAATATGTGGGTGGTACACCACCACGAACCCCACAAACGTCTCGACTCTGGGCAAGTGGTAAACCACCATGAACCTTGCCAGGTCAAGCTCAAAACAATTTCATTTTCAAATTCATTATAAATCATTCATTCATATCCATTCATAATCATATCTCATTCATGACAAATCTTAACATCAATATTATCTTCGTCATAATATATTCTTTATTTTCCAACAAAATCATTCATCGTTATAACTCATTCTAAAACTCTATCCTCTACTCCATTGGCTCTAAATACATGACGGTAAACACCCCTTTTTAATTCACTTACTACCTCTCGTGCTTACCTCAAAGTCTAAACACTAGCTATCGTACTTTTCACAGGTTTTATAGAGATTTGGAAGGCTAGAGAAATGATTTAAAACATTAAAAAAGACACATTTTCAGAAAAACAGGGTTCCGTGTACGCGGCACCCTGCTCTCATATGCAGGAATCAATTTTGGACACTCTCGCGTATGCATTGCTGATTTGTGCATGCGAGCCCCTCAACCCAAGAGCTATGTCTGCGTCACGTGTGCCCCTCACGTACGCAACCATAGCAGAAGTTGCAAAAATGCTGCTATGTCCAGAATTTCTGTTTTGTACATCAAACTTCAGACGTGCATAACGTTTTAGTTTTAAAAAAAAATTTATTCGTTCTTCGAACTGTGTAAACTATTCAGACCAAATTTTCATTCTAGACAAGTTTGATAAAAATTGGAAGTCTGGAGGCCGAGTGATGGCTATTCGAAGTTGGTCAAAAATCTAAGATATCTTTAAACTTCTAAACCTCAACTTTTAAAATATTTAAACCTCAAACCCCTTAAAAACTTACCAAATCTGCATCAACCAAGTTAATTATTCCTCAACTTCCCTCATTTACTCCACAACACGCCAATACACATTTATAATCATTTCACATAATAATTTATATCCAAACAACATTATACATAATCATTAACTTCATACATATACACTTCATCAATCTCCATAAAATTTACATTATTTAACCAACAACCACCTTAATTTGCCAAACCTCATAAATACCAACTAATCCTAAATCATCAACAATATCCACATTTCAATCAACATCATCATTCTCATTTATCAATTTCTTATACCAAGATAAACATATCATTCATAATAGCATCAATCACAACCTCAAAATCACTAACCAACATACATCTTAACCAATATCAACCATCAACAACATCAACAATTAAATTCCAATCTTACGGTCAACTAACCTAAGTTTTCATGACACATTATATTTTAGTTACGAGAAACCAAAATCATACCTTGGCAAATTCCTCTTAAAGCCCGGAACGTCACAATTATCATTGTTCCTCAATAGTCCAAGGCTCCAAGACCTCATCAAATAGATTTTTTAGCCTCCAAAGCCAATTTCATGTCTCTAATACCACCAATTTATTTCCAAAAATACCAATTCAATCTAATTTCACAAAACAACACTAAAATTACCATAGGGTTCACTAATTAGATAAGTTAACAAGGATTAAACATTCTTCACCTTATCGATGGAAGTTTGGGACAAGACCCAGCAAGCTCGCAAGGTTAATTTGATCCTAAGGTACCAAAATCACATAATTCTTCAAAATAAATTCTCAAAATTTCAAAACTGAGATTAGAAGATTTGGGTGATAAAACTCAAATTCATTACCAAATTATTTGGTGGGTCTTAAAGGGGATTCCGAGATGAACTCGTGGCTGCTAACGGCTCGTCAATCGGAGCTCTGGATCAAAAGTTATGTGAGATTGAAATCTAGCCAAGGGTTTTGCATGTCCCTTGCTCCCCTTCATTAATTTCCTAGCGTGTTTCATTATGAAATAAGGGATGAAGAGCTAAAGCTCTTATTAATTGTGGACTTGGGCAAAATTATTTAACATTAGTATCAAAATTGTTATTTTAATTAGCTCTATCTCATTAAACTATAAAATTAAATTTTCCTAATTTCTTTTATTAGTAATTAATTATTAGCTAATTATTTACTAACTTTACGGGTTTTACACGTTTGGTTGGCTATCCCGCATATGCGAGAGGTTGCCTGCGTACGCGAGCAGGAAAAAACACACCCACGCGTACGCGTAGACCCATGTGTATGCTTGGTCCACGAGTACATGGGATCCTTATTTTCAGCAAAGTGAATTTTATGTTTTAAAACCTGATTTGAACCTCTAAACCTCTATTTTTACTCGTTTAGCCCCTAAACCTTAGTTGTATGTTGAGTGGTGAGAAGATGGTAACGAGAAGTGGTAACTTGGAGATGAAGAAAGTTTGAAAATTGGTGAATTATGAATGAGAAGTGCTGAAACACTAGATGGTGATGAGAACAAACTTGATAAGATAATATTTTATGGGGTTCGTGGTGGTTTACTGCCCACATATTTTTAAATGAAAATGTTTTGTGGGGTTCGTGGTGGTTTACCACCCACATATTTTTAAATGACAATGCTTTGTGGGGTTTGTGGTGGTTTACCACCTACGTATCTGCTGTTTTTCCAATTGAAGATCTTGTGTGGTTCGTGGTGGTATACTGCTCGCAATGGTAGGGTTTGTAATGGTGTACTGCCTGCTAAGTGGGGTTCGTGGTGGTGTACCGCCCACCGGTTTTCAAGAGAACGATATCCGGGTTAGCTACCAGATATGTCAGGTTCTGGCAAAGTAACCGACACGTGAGTTCATGGCCAGTAGAAAATGCATGCATCATATGCATTTATGTGTCTTGTTTCATTTGCATTCATGGGTTTGCGTAGCTGATATTCATGCTTAATTGCTATATGTTCTGTTTGCTGTAACTATAAACTACTTGTGTTTTTCTTGTATGCATTATTTGTCTGTGCACCAGTGTTTCGGAAGGTTGGAGGAAAGGCAGTGAACTTAGGGACTTGGGTTAGAATTATGATAAAGACCAGGAATCCTTAAACTTAGATACCTCGCTTATTGTATGGTCTTAAATTTTAGTTTTAAGTTTGAATGTTTTGTCGGAAGTTCTAGGATCGCCTTCGGCTTTCGCAAGACATTATACGTTAATTATGTGGGCATTATTACCATGCTGAGAACCTCTGGTTCTCATCCCATACAATTTTTGTGGTTTTTAGATGCAGGACGTGAGGCGCCTCGCTGAGGTATACTGGAAGCTTTCTGCAAGCGAAGAACTCTACCTGTTTGGAGTTTCATTTTGGTTTAGATGCATATGTACATAATTATATATCTCCACTATATATATATATATATATATATATATATATATATATATATATATATCATGTTTTATCCCTCTCAGAGTTTGACTTGGAGAAACAGGTTCTGTAAATAGTATTTTGTGTATTTTGGGTTTCACATGAATATATATATATATATATATATATATGTGTGTGTGTGTGTGTGTGTGCGTGTGTGTGTGTGTGTGTGTGTGTGCGTGCGTGTGTGTGTGTGTGTGTGTGTGTGTGTGTGTGTGTGTGTGTGTATATGATTTAGCCGGTCTTAACTTCGCGAGCCGAGTCAGAAGCTTTGTTATCTGTATCTTGTAACTCTTTTTGTATATATTCATGTTTAGTTTACCATTATCCTATTTCGTTTACGTTAACGCTTTCGTGAGTGTTGCGCTTTTCCATTTAACATTTTTTTTACTTTCCTTCAAAGGCTCCTAAATAAATCTTCTTTTCAACTATATTATATATATAAAATTTTACTTTTAGATGTTGTAATATATCACCACCTCTGTTTTATATGACTTAAGCATAAGACTCTGTGTGTTAGGATGTTACAATTTTCACCTCTCCAAATTATAAATTTCAATTCTTGGCTTTCTCCACTCATACTTAAATGTCTCACTCGCAGTGTCAGACAGACTTAAGCCGGTACTACCGGTTAAATTACCAACATGTATTTTTACGTATTTTTCTGCATAAAATTACATTATCCCACTCGAAAAAATTCATTGAATCCAATTATCATAGTTAAATTTCCAAATTATAAATTCTAAATTTTTGATCCTGTCAGTCCATCTTAATTAATTACTTATTTAATTACCTTTTAACTGGATTTTACATATCTCACTAACCAAAGAATGTTAGATATTCTTTCCTCAAGTCTTCTCAAATAGATGAAAAGACTTAGATTGGATCCTACCAAGCTAAGAATATGATATATGATTTTCTCAAGTTTTTTAAAGGCTAAGTATTAATCAGATTGGATACTCCACAAATTTAAGTACTTTGGATATTCTATTAACTTTTCTCGGTCAAAACTCAAATTTAATACCCCACCAATATAAATATTAGATATTCTTTTCTTAAGTCTTCTGATAAACCACTATTTTATAGTAAATTTTTGGTTGAATTGAGTAGATTTTATCAACTTGTCTTGTATTTATTCAATGAAATAGCATAGTTTTGTGAATTTCTCCTAATTGTTCTTAATGATTGAAAACATGCTTTTATGCTTAAAAATTGCTAAATTTAATACACTTTAATTCTATTCGATGCTTTGATGTGTTTGTTGAGTGATTTCAGGATAAAAAGGCAAATATTGGATTGAAGAAGTGAAGAAAAAGCATATAAAGTGGAGAATTTTATGAAGAAATAAAGTTTTGAAGCATTTCATGGTCATTCGTACGCATGCCTCATGCGTACGCATGACTTTCATTTCACCCAACTTGCACGTACACATGGCAGATGCCTATGCATGACTGACGGCACGTGGTTTGCTTAAGAAAACACATGGTTGGCAATTTCTGGGCCTTTTCAAGCCCAATTCTAACTTATTTATGAAGTATTTCAAGCCAAACTAAAGAAGGATAAAAAGGGGGAGCCATTAGGATAGTTTTTAGCATGTTTTAGGATAGCATTCTAGAGAGAGAATCTCTCTCTTCTCTCTAGAAATTAGGATTTTAGGTTTAGTCTTCCCCTTAGTTTAGGTTCTAATTCTTGTCTTGATTTAGTTTTCTTTACTCTTTATTGTTCTAGCATCTTAATTCTTGTAGTTTTACTTGCTATTTTCTTTACTTTGTTACTCTCTTTTTTATGAACTCTTGTTGAATTTTGATTGTCCTTAATGTAATTTGATGTTTTATATTTTCTTGTTGTTTAATTGAGTTTCTATCATTGTTCTCTTACCGTTTCTAGTCTTAGATTTTTATTAATTCTTGCAATTTATGATGTTTTTCTTTTATGCATCCCAAGTATTTGATAAATGCTTGGTTTAGCTTTAGAGTAAATTTTTACACTCTCGAATTTGAAATTGAGCATTTGAGGTGACCTTGAGTCACTGTGATACGTGGTAAAGGAGGGCATTTTTGTCATTTTAGAGCTAAGGGGAAGAATAGTAATCTCGTCACGTTCAAAGATTTGAATACTAGAAAAACTGTACTATACCGGTCTGGGACATCAAGAAGACCAAGAGTCCATCTCGAAAATAGTGGTGCTGAAATAGCGACAACTTATAAGGACCATTGGGCTAAGGCAGGACAACAAAAAGCCCAATAATGCTTTTCAAATTCAATGGGAGGCATAATTTATTATTAATTTTTGAATTTTTAGGCATTTATTTTAGTTTATTTTGCTGTTATAATTTGTTGAAAGATTTGATTTACTTCTGATCTGCTTAATAGTATTTTTAGGAATTTTAAATTTAAATCAAATCTGATCTAACCTAATGAGATCAAATCTGATTTAAATTAGTTATCATATCTTTAGGATTTTAAAATTTAATTCAAACATGACCTAATCCAATAAGATCAAATCTGATTTAAATTAGTTATCTTGTCTTTTGGAGATTTAAATTAAGTTATCTTATCTTACCTTTTAGTTAGTTTGTTAGGGGCCTATTTAAATACCTTTGGTGAGACAATTTACACAACTTTTGATGAATAAAATTTTCAGTTGCTTTATGCATATTTTTTTGTGTGATTAAGTAAGGTGAGTGATTTACTTCGCTTGTTGCATGAAGAAGATTGAAGGATCCAACACTAAGGTGATCTGCATGGTGGTTTCTTTCAATTTTCATCCCTCTGATCTAGGTTGTCAAGGACAGGTTCTTTAAAGGTCTAGTAGGGAATCCTTTTCGGTGACTGTTCATACCCTGGGTCGAGCTGTCCGACCTGGGATGCTCTACTGACAAGCCAACCGACCTCTTTAGGTCAGGACAAATCTGACCTCTTCTCAAAGAGCTCGGCCTGATCACAAGAAAGCCCAAAAAGAGCCCAAATGGAGGACCACACCCCAAATCCTAAGGCAGCCTAAGCCTACAGAGAGAATGGCGGTTCCCTTGAAGATAAGATGACCTCACTTAAAGATAAGATAATGATAAGATAAGATAACTATCTTATCTTATCTAAGAAGGTCACTCTATGCCATTATAAATACACTGGAGCACCCAGGTATAACTCATACTCTGATTCTACAAAAAACCTGCTTAATACCCTTGCTAACTTATGCATCGGAGTCCCTTGCAGGTACCACCACCCTCTGGTGACGAAGGATCAGCACCATCACCAAGTCCCACACGTCGGACACAACAGCTCCGACCATTACAGAAGATCTCGTCCGAGATCGACCTACAGTTTCAGGTAACCCTCGGAACATTGGCGCCATTGCCGGGGAACCTGGAAGTCATCCCATCACCATGGTGGACGACCATGATGACGATCACAATTCAGATCTAGAGGATAGAACGCCGCACAAAAATGCGGACACTACACCAAAGGATATTCCTCAACTTAACAACAAAAAGAATTCTCCAAATGCGGGAGCCATGGAGGCGCTTCAAGACCGTTTAAAACAACTTGAAGAGGAAGCCCTATGTCAATGAGAGGCTGAGAAAAACCTACAAAAGGAAATAAGGCGACGCCGAGAATTGGAGGACAAACTCCTAAAACTCGAAGCCGATCTCAGGACCAAAGATAACCGATCCCCTCATAAGGATAGCTCCCACAAGGAACAAGATCCATTCACCAAGGAAATCATGAAGACTAAAATCCCAAAAGACTTTAAACTCCCAGAAATGACTTTGTACGATGGCACTACAGATCCCGGCCATCATCTCAGTAATTTCAGAAGTAGAATGTACCTCACCGACACTCAGATGTAGTTCGTTGCAAAGCCTTTCCGACTACTTTAACAAAGACAGCAATTAGATGGTTCGACAATCTACCTCCTAGGTCCATCTCGAGTTTCGATGACTTAGCCAAGAAGTTTTTGGCCAGATTCTCCATCCAAAAAGATAAGGCTAAGCACGCACCAAGTCTATTAGGAATCAAGCAAGGAGAACGGAAAAGTCTTCGCAACTACATGGAAAGATTCAACAAAACGTGCTTGGACATACAGAACCTACCAACAGAGGCTGCCATTATGGGCCTCATCAATGGCTTGCGAGAGGGACCTTTTAGCCAATCTATATCGAAAAAACACCCCACATCTCTGAACGAAGTGGAAGAACGAGCAGAGAAGTACATCAACATGGAGAAAAACTCTCGACTTGGAGAGACCTCAAAATCCGGATTCACCTATCCCTCCCGGGATAAGGACAAAGAGTCCAAAAAGAAGGAATATCGACATGGAGAAAAAAATACCACAATTACACCCCTCTTCGGGTGTCCCTTGTGGATGTCTACAGAGAGGTTTGCCACACTGAAAAAATACCTCCAGCTCGACCACTCAAAGGCAAAAAAGGAGGAGAAAATCGTACCGAATATTGTGAATATTATTGAATCCGCGGGCATTCCACCAACGAATGTTTTGACTTAAAGAATATCATAGAAAAACTAGTAAGAGAAGGTAAATTAGATCGGTATCTGGCCACCCGGGACGATGAGCAAAGAAAAAGAAGAAGGGAAGAAGATGTCGGACGAACCGAGTGATCACCTCGTACACCAGAAAGACACGTCCACATGATACACGGTGGATTTGCGGGGGGAGGAATCTCCAAATCATCTCGCAAAAGATATCTTAAACAAGTATATCATGTTGAGGGGAAGGAGGAAGCACCCGACATCCCCGCAATTACTTTCACCAAAGAAGACGCATCCGGTATCATCTCAGGACATGACGATCCCATGGTCATCACTGTTATACTGGCAAATGCAAATCTCCACCGCACACTGATAGACCAAGGGAGCTCCGCCGACATCTTGTTCAAAACTACCTTCGACAAGCTCGGCCTGGAAGAAAAAGAACTTAGAGCATATCCGAACAGCACGTTCGGACTAGGAGACACCCCGGTTCAACCGCTTGGATACATCTCGCTACACACAACCTTCGAAAAAGGAAACCAGTCAAGAACACTCAAGATAGATTACATCGTGGTCGATGTAAGTTCAGCCTACAATGCCTTAATAGGTTGGACAACATTGAATCAGCTCGGCACAATAGTCTCAACTCCACATCTATGCATGAAATTCTCAACTGCAGAAGGGATAGCTACAATAAAAGCAGACCAGAAGACGGTGCACCGCTGTTACCATGAAAGGCTAAACCTCAGAGGCTGAGGAGAAGAATTCCACACTGGTGGACGAAATTGTGATCACTTGTTATGTATTTATAAAGGATGTATACTCTGAGGGCATTGTTTATTTTCTTCACAATCTCGTTCAACTAACCAGCAAGTGTACTGGGTCGTCCAAGTAATAACCTTACGTGAGTAAGGGTCGAATCCACAGAGATTGTTGGTATGAAGCAAGCTATGGTCACCTTGCAAATCTCACTTAGGCAGATTTAAAATAGTTTATGGGTTTTCGAAAATAGAAATAATAAAATAGAATATAATAAAAAGGATAGAACACTTATGCAGATTCATTGGTAGGATTTCAGATAAGCGGATGGAGATGCTGTAGAGCTCTTGGACGCCTGCTCTCCTACTCCTTCTACTCAATCCTTCTTACTCCTTTCCATGGCAAGCTTTGTATAGGGGTTCATCATCAACTGTGGCTACTTTCATTCCTCACGGGGAAATAACCTGTGCGGCTGTCACTCGCACAGCTAACCAGTCTGGAGGCATCACCCATGGCTGATGGCTACATCCCATCCTCGCAGTGAAAATTATGCAACGCACTCTGTCACAGTACGGCTAATCACCGGTTGGTTCCCGCTCCTACTGGAATAGAATCCCTCTTTTGCGTCTGTCACCAACGCCCAACAGGTTAAAGTTTGAAGCACGTCACGGTCATTCATGATCGGAATCCTACTCGGAACACCACAGACAAGGTTGGACTTTCTGGACTCCCAGGATCCTACTCGGAACACCACAGACAAGGTTGGACTTTCCGGATCCAGATGAATGCCGCCAACTATCTAACTTATACCACGAAGATTCTGTTGGGGCATCTAAGAGATA
The DNA here is from genome assembly GCF_003086295.3 of Arachis hypogaea. Taxonomy (NCBI): domain Eukaryota; kingdom Viridiplantae; phylum Streptophyta; class Magnoliopsida; order Fabales; family Fabaceae; genus Arachis; species Arachis hypogaea. Next base: position 65,942,384 of record NC_092040.1, on the reverse strand, counting down.
CAAATTCAAGCTCTGTTGCATGTAGAACGGACATGGTTGTCAATCACGCACATTCATAATTGAGAATGATAATGAGGGTAATTTGACTCATAACATTCATCATATTCTTGGGTACGAATGAATATCTTGGAATAAGAATAAAAGAGAATTGAATAAAAGAAGATAGAATTTCATTAATACTTGAGGTACAGCAGAGCTCCACACCCTTAATCTATGGTGTGCAGAAACTCCACCGTTGAAAATACATAAGCAAAGAGTTCAGGCATGGCCGAATGGCCAGCCCTCTCTAACGTGATCAATGATCCCTTAAGATGAAGAATAAAACAAAACTGAGATCAAAGATGAGATCAAAGATGAGATCAAAGATGAGATCAAAGATGTCTAATACCATAGATAAATGTCCTATATATACTAGACTAGCTACTAGGGTTTACATGAGTAAGTAATTGATGCATAAATCCACTTCCGGGGCCCACTTGGTGTGTGCTTGGGCTGCGCTTGATGAATTCACGTGCTAAGGCATATTTTGGCGTTGAACTCT